>NC_081189.1:75701282-76001282 GCF_902713425.1 Acipenser ruthenus
GTACAGCTCTGCTCTGTACCTGCGTGTAATATTCGCCATGCACACAGTGCTGTGCAGTGATTATGTCATGTCACTATATGCAGTCTAAGTGGGAAATTAAAATACTACACACTGTAAACAAGAAAATGAATGTCTCTAAAAAGGCTAAAAAAGATCACGTAAAGCAGTATCCAGCAGGAGTTTTACACAGCGATGGAGGTAAGCTCTTCTGTATGTTCTGCGACGTTACTGTAGATCACTACCGAAACTCGTCTGTTGACAGGCATTTAGATTCACCGAAAAGAGAAAAGTGGAAATCCAGAGCAGTACTGCAACTGCTTTACTTGCAAAGAAACAAAAAATGGTGACTTCCATATTCCAAAAGTCTACTTATTAAATTTTGACCTGACAGAGGCGTTTGTTTGCGCAAATTGCGACTTTCTTCCTATGCATCGGGATGCGGGACATTTGCTAGGAAATCGGAACTGTCCCGACCATATAGGGACTGTTGGCATGTATGCCATTGTAAAGTGCTTGAGTAACTTTGATGTTAATTTTGATGTCAGTGCATTTATCTGTATATTTGCTGTTTAAAAAAAAAAAAAAAAAAAAATCTGTATAGGTAATTTATTTTATATTTCCGTGCACATTCCGCGAAATACGATACTTTACCCGTGACAATGCCATGAATTTTAAAGAATTTCTGCGATTTTCACAGGGCCTTAGCTATAAGAGATATATCACATCAGGTAATGGTTACATTTCTATTTCAGGGAACCACGGTTATGATAATAACGTAACGTTCTCTAGCTAACCAAACTAATAGTGTTTAGCCCAGTAAGTCAGCAGAGGAAGAGTCCTTAAGGATAGATAGAAGTTACAGGATCATTATTTTGAGAAGTTAAATAATAATAGTAAAGTGTAATACAGTATTCACCGTTGGGTTATGGAATATACTAATACGAATAGGAATGAATGTGCATACAGAGTGTGAATCTAAACTAAAGTTTATTGATTTGAGGGTATCGTGCATAAGGAGCGAGTTGTAAACAAGGAGAAGGATTATTAGCAGATAAAGTGCAGTGATCACCTGTTCCTGTATTATGGCGTGTTGCCAAAAATAAATGCTTGTTAGGGGACACAAATGCCCTGTAGATTGGGGCGACCTTTCAATCTTGCGTATCTGTAATTTCAGCTTTTGTAGTGAAGGACATCTGACACTTGACTGGCCAATTGAATAACACTGCTCTACAGTGTATGACTATCTGCATTCTCAATCATTCAATTGTGATAGTGAAACAATGTGATCTAATATTATTTTCCTCCCACTTTTCATAGTGTTTATAATCAGCTCACAATGTATATCTACTGCTTTTAGAAAGTGTACAGCTTTTTCTCAATGGTTTGAATGGTATGAAGAATACTGCTAATCCCAGCCTTTAAAATAATTGGGGTACAATATTTTCAGATGATGAATCAGAGCAAGACATGTTCGCGTAGCACTGTGCAGTGAGTAAGTAAGTACGTGATTACGCTGTGACTTATGTAAATTGCGTAAACCACATTGAACTCTTGAAGGAGCTGGAGTCTCCTGTGGTGTCTCAGGCTGAAAGTTGCAAAGAAAGTTGACGTGTCAACATCACAGGTGCCTCGCCTTGTGATAAGATGTGATTTTCTTATTTTTCATTTCATGTAGAAATAAAAAACAGCGATTAATTTTGTTTAGGAATGAAAAAAACAACTGACTTGTATTTTAACATTTAATCATAATGTGATGTGGTTTCATTATTTTTCTTTTCATTTAGAAACAATAAAATGTGACTAAGGTTGTCTCAGATGCCTCTTAATTTGGAAAGCCGCTTATTCTGGATATGTTTACTTCTCCCGAGGCGTCCCGATGAAGTGGCACAGACTGTATAAGTCATTAAATCTTAATTGTAAATGGATGAAAATATTAATGTAATGAATTGGTTTGTATAGAACAGCGGTTCCCAAACTGTGGGTCGCAAGAGGTATTGGGTTGGGTCGCAGAACAAGACATAACCTTATTTTAATTTAAAATTATGTATGAAATAATTATCCTAAACAAAACAGACAGAAGATAAAAGCACTACTAGATTTAAATAAATTAGAAATACATTTGAAAAGTGCAGCCCCCAAACCTCATGTAAAATGGTCTGGACCAGAAAGCTATCACGCGCTCCAACTGAACATCACCTCAGCAGTGCGCGGTTCCATTATGCTGGTAGTGGGTATTAAAAATAAAATTGTTAAAATGCAAACGTTTTCTAAAACGAGGGAGTACTAGCGATTTAAGTACAAGTCCAATGCCTCCACCTGAAAAGAAAAGCAAAGCTCAGAAGTGTGTGCTGTGTCTATAAATTATTGCAATGGAAAGCATGAAGCCTTCAGAATTAAAAAGGCATTTAATTACCCGACACCCCGAATGTTTTTGTTTGGTACTGTATATGCTTTTTCACACACTGGGTATAGGTCCAAGAAAAGTACCTGGCTTCCCAGTGAGTTCGGAACGTTTGGGAACCCCTGATATAGAACATGTGTTTAAACATTTAGAATGTTTTGTCATTGACATTCTGAGGGTGAGATGTTCAAAATCATAAGTGTAGTTGCTGCTAATAAGTTCCAATGGACATGTGACATCATATGAAAAGGACTGCATTGTTTTACATCTTTCACATTAATATATCTAACAACAATACAATTCTAATCATTAATCTAGGTTTCATTAGAAAAATTGGCTTTGACAGTCAGAACATAAGATATTATTTGTTTGGTGTTGCCACATTCTTATGCAATGCAGTTTTGGGAGTTTGGGGTTGGTTCCCCATTATCTAAGTATTAATGATCAACATGTAGGTCCTTCACTGGCAGTTCATGACCTACAGGGGAAGTTGGACTCGAAGCCTGAATTCTTCCAGTATTTTTTAAAAAGTTGACACTGTGTAATCATGTGCGCTATTAAACTAGAATTCTGGGTACAAACTGATTACAGCAATCACAAATGTACTGTAAAAAAGAGCATATGAAAGTTGTAGGTACTTTTTAAGGTAAACATAATCAAAAACATATTATTTTAGTAAAATTACTATTGTCAACCCCAGTTTATTCATACAGTGTGTCTACTACGTTGGTGGTATGCAGAATGCTGAATCGATAGTGTTAAGGACCTTGTCTACCCTTCACTGGCACTATGACGGAACTACCCCTGCAGGTCATTGTAGGATGTAAAGACCGTCCTTTATTAACACTTAAATTACATATGCACCATCAATATGAAATGTAAATAAAACATGGGCAATTATCAAATGTCACTGCACATATATCCACGTTAATAAGTGTGAATGACACATGTTGCCCCATTATTATGTGAACACATGTAACCAGTCAATCACGTATTAGGTAGTAAAGACAAGCAATAGCTACATTATTAAGTAAATGGGGCCCATTTATTCTCATCATTAGGTTTACATGACACTTCCAGCACTACTACTCACCATCTGTACTGTAGGAATCAGACAAATACAGTATGTAATTAATCTCGGCTGATGAGTTAATACTACTAACATCAGCATATGACCCATACGTATGTCTCGACTGCACTGCTTGCTCTTTAGTTGAATGATAAGGTGCTTGTCTTTGAACCGCATTGTTTACGGTTCACGTCCAGCCCTTGGCTTTCCATTCAGTTCACTCGGCTGAGATGCCAATTCATGACTACAGAATAACAGAAAGCTTTGTAACCTTAGGAATTTTGCCTAAATAAATAAAGATTTAGATGTAGGGTCTTTAAAATCATGGGAGAAGATATGTGGCAGTGCACCGCAGAGAAATAAGTGAAAAACTGAACTCCACAGGCTAATTTTAAGAACATCAGCAACCCCTGCTTTTGAATGACAATCCCCCAAACAGAGTTCTGGAAATGTAGTGACATTAAAGTACATTAGTAAACATGATAACATGTACCCTCATTGTGTTCATGGATACATTGTACAGCCATGTAACCAGCTTCCTTTATACCACTGAAGTGTTTAAAAGGCAGTATGGTTCTGGCTAACTTTTAGCCTGGGTTCTTTGCCTATAATTACACTGAACATAATTTTCTATTGGTGTTTCTGCTTTGATCGTTATTTACCAGGCTTACTAAGTAATTTTTATCTTTTTTTGCACCAAATTTATTTTTTTTTTTTTTTATTGCATCTTTGCAATAGTGGCTTGATGCGGGAATCTGTTAACTGCATATTCTACTGTAATTACATGACTATTACAGAGAAACTATTTTTTTTTTTACTTACACAACCTGTTTTTAAAGTTAACAATACTATTTTTCAATACAATTCAATAAAACATGATTTACTCCAATGCACACACCGAATGTAAAAAAATATATAAGCCTGGAGATCTACGGTTTTGTGTTGTTAGCTGTGCCTGTGGTGTATATAAGTTTAATTAAATCAACCTAATTATATTTTTTAAAACAGTGAAAACTGAAATCAGAAAATAATAAAATCAAAATTTCATAGGACCCTAACTATTAATGTTAATTTGTGATGTTAAAGCTGAAAATCATGCTGATGGCCTAAGAAAAAAAATGATACTTTATACATTGCACCAGTTGGTGCTGAATCTGTTTAGGAATACAGAATGTATTTGACCTTTTTTGGAAAAATTATTTCCAATTTAAGATTGTATTTTTTACTGGGAAAATAATTATATAGCAATTTGTTACAAGTTTTAACAGTTCTTTAAAAAAAAAAAAAAAAAAAAATTCCCAATTAAAAGGATTTTGTCGTTTTTTTGTTTTTTTTTACTTCAACTTATTTTAATTTTTTTTGTCAGGTTCATTAATGTGAGTAAGAGCTTCATGGGGTGCCTGGAGTCTTCACTTCAGTATACTCCTAATGGAGTTCCATACAGAGTGTACAAGAGTGCTTCAGGAGTTCTACGAATTCTGTGGAAATTGATGAAAGTGGCATGGGAAAAACAGGTTGTACCAAGAGCATGGCGCCGAGCAGGTGGAGTCTTTATACCTAAAGAAAAAGATTCTACAAGCATCAGTCAGTTTCGTCCCATTTCCCTATTAAACGTAGAAGGCAAGATTTTCTTCAGCATTATTGCTCAGAGATTGTCAGCTTACCTATTAAAGAACTGCTTCATTGACACTTCAATACAAAAAGCGGGCATTCCAGGTTTCCCAGGTTGCTTAGAACACATCAATGTGATCTGGCAACAAATTCAATCAGCTAAAAAGGAGAGGAAGGAGCTCCATGTGACATTCCTGGATTTGGCTAATGCATATGGTTCAGTGCCACATGAACTACTTTGGGCAGCATTTGATTTTTTCAGTGTACCGATGACAATAACAAATTTAGTGAAAGCCTATTTTGGAGATTTGCAATTCAGTTTTTCAACTTCAGAATTCAGCACTACATGGCAATGCCTAGAGGTTGGAATAATGGCAGGATGCACCATTTCTCCACTGGCTTTTACCATGGCAATGGAAGTAATTATTAGGGCATCAAAGAGTCCGGGTTTACCCAGTGGAAGTGGGTTGTCGAGGATTTGTGGCACACTCTACAACCCGGTTTCTCAGAGACGTCAGTGGCCAAGAGTTGCGTCGCACAGTGAAGAACTTATCTGAAGCAGCAGAGAGGAGCAGCAACTGGCTGTGGTTGAGACGGAAAGATTCTGGCTGGGGACAGGTAAGTAAGCTGGGCTGAGTTGAGTGGGGGACGGAGGGGGGTGATGCTGGGACGCCAGAATCACCGTCGAGCCCTCTTGAGGTGTCGTGGGCTAGTCGACGAAACACTGAGGATGGAAGGTGCCCACTTGAAAACCCCAGAGATGTACCCTACTTAGCTCAATCCAGACGGTTGTCATGCTGATGCGCTGGGGAGGCCGCACTTTGGTTGATCCCCGGAGCCAGCATCGCAGCCGTTGTGTGTGCTGATGCGCCAGGGAGGCAAAATAAGCTGATCCCTGGAGCCAGCATTACACTTCAGCCATTAACACCAGACAGAAGGATATCTACATCATCACATGGAAGGAAACGTAAATGGATGGAGACGCATATGGATCACATTAGTTTACTGTAAAGCTACGTCTTAGTTGGTGCTTATCTTGGCGAGAGCCGAGTTCAAATCAGCATGAAGTTTTAACATCTACTCTCGTGTAATGGAAATCATACAGGCTGCACAACTGATTAAAGATGCCCTGGTGATAATTGCTTCTTTGTGCATTATTTGTTAGATTAAAATTGTATTAATGACTGTGACAGAAATACAATGAGTTCTGGTGATAAATCTTCCTCCCGACCTGTGAGGACGCTAAAGAACGGGAGGAGAAGTATCTGGAAGGGCTGGCCTGACAGTTTGTTTCCGGGACCGGGAAGTGGGTCAGCCTGGAAGGAAGCGAGACTCTGTTGTAAGACCGTATTGATTTGACAGGTAAACGAGGGGCAGCTGCAAGTAATAAGGCAGCTGCAACCGTTTACCTAGATATCATGCGGGATTACATATAGGGGCCAGGGTAACGCTGTTCTTTTCCTTCGTTTGGGTAAAGCGCGAGAGAGAGAGAAGGATCGAGAGAGGAGCTCTCATTGTTAAAAAGAATAAGGAAAAGAATTACGTGTTGTGTTGTGTCTGTCTGTATAATTGTCTGTGTTTTTCACCACCAGACAGTTAAAGCACGACTCCGGAGCTGTCGCTAAGGGTCAGCACTGTCCGGAGCACCACTGCACCCCGCACTATCTGTGTTTGCACTAAAGCACCATCACGACTGCACTCACCCAGGACTGGTGACCGTCTGTTTGTTTTTGTTCGGGACTGTGCCCTGTTTATTGTTATCCCCGTGCGTTACACATTGTTGTGTATCGCCGGGGATTTAGTTATTTTTCGGTCACCAGACCTGGAAAAGAAATAAAGCACTTTTTCACTGGAAAACCGTTGTCTGCCTGTCACTCCTGCACCGCATCACCGCTACACCTGTTACCCTTACCAGGCACTTTGCCACAATGACACATGCTGCTAATAAGTTCTTAAGTAATGTAAAATAAGCCTTTACTTCACAATAGGGGCTGCAAAACTCTTTACTAATGACCAACAGCCTCCTAATAAGCCCTTTATTGGAACAAAGTCCAACTCCTGGGAAAGAGTGTTGTCCATATCCACTTTGTTTTGCTGCTTTATTACCAAGGTATTAATCACATACTAGCAGCTAGTAGGACCTAATATGGCCAAGAACAGTCTTCACTTCGGTATAAAGCATGCAAATCCTTTATAAATGTCCAGTAACTTGTTAGTAAGGCATGTTTGAGAATAAGCATAGTAAGTACCTAACAAACCCTTATTAGGAGGCTATACATGATGTATTATGTGCTAATTAGTCACAAATAAGTACATAATAAATGCCTAATATGTAGTGCTTAAAATAAAGTGTTACCAAATATGCATATAGGTGTGCTGTGCTATTATTATTATTATTATTATCATCATTTTTGTTAGATATTTGTGTACATGTGTAAATGTTTGTTTCTATTAATGTTAATTATGATATTGTACTTACAATACTTATTTGTCTGGAGGCTATACATGAAGACAGAATCAGTCAGGAATAACGATGAAGCAAAACGATGTCTGTGTGGGAGAAGCACACCTATATGCATATTTGGTAACACTTTATTTTAAGCACTACATATTAGGCATTTATTATGTACTTATTTGTGACTAATTAGCACATAATACATCATGTATAGCCTCCTAATAAGGAACACACTCCAGTTCACCACAAGCGGTGCTCGGCTAGTTGTGTTCTGCCCCCTGGGAGCTCCTGTCCACGGTCAGCAGTGGAATAGCCTGGACTCGAACTGGTGATGCCCAGGCTATAGGGCGCATCCTGCACTCCACGCGGAGCGCCTTTACTGGATGCGCCACTCGGGAGCCCCACAACTTATTGTTAAGAGTAGGCCTGCAACAACAGTCACCATATCAGCCTCTGAAAATACTTGCTATGTGCAGCAATCCACCACAGCAACAGCAGTCGAGGCAAGAGGTATGAAAACGTATGGCAACAACAAATACAAGATATTAAATTATGTTGTAACGTAAACCATTCAGCCTTACATTTTTGTGAAGCCTAAAATCTGTGCAGTTTACTGGTCATTTGTTTTATTTATTTATTTTTTACTTTGCAAATTACCCCCTTGTTTGACAGATCTTGATTTGCTCACTTTAACCTTTTTTTATGGGATCCACAAAGACAAGCATATTCCAAGTCTGGGTAGATGCTATATTATTAATAGTTATTTTATAGTTTTATAGTTATTACAGCTTGATTGGGAGTATTTACAGTATATGCTCGTGGAATTTAAAACAGAATTGCAAATTCTGGTAAAATGTAAAAAAAATATAAGGATTCCGTTGTGGAAGACAGCAAAGGAAAGAAAGTACATTTGAATTGTGCAAATACTGTCGAATTACTATACATATTGTGACAGAAAAAAACTAAAGTAACCGAAAACTTTCATTCAGTATATAAAAAGAGAAAGCCCTAAATTTGTCCCTTTCAGCCTTTTCTACGAGAGCATTTTGCACCTGAATGGTCCAAGGTAACATATGCTGAATTAAATATTTATTTCTCCCTCCAATTAAAATGCATTTTAAATATATAGTTTGACCTTATCTCATGCCCGTGCTGTGAAACTTTACTGACCAGAGGTTTTTAGTTTTTCAGATCTGATTTGAGAACATAAAATAATATCATTTATAAATGATTTTTCAACTTTTAGGTACTTAAGAGGATCAACTTTATTGAAGGCTTATGGGTTAATTCTGTCCCTGCTAACAATCACAGGTGTGGCCATTCTCCAATTAAGTAACTGAGCGTTAATTGGGGAGTGGTCATCTGTATAAAGGGGAGCAGAAATGCTTTGTTTGGTGAATTTTGACCTGTGTTTTGATGTGTGTTTGTAATTGTAGTGAAGGTGAATACCCAGCCAATGTTATGTTTTTGTATTTTGTTTAAACCTTTTGTTTTGGCCCTTGTGCCCAGTTTGTTTGTTCCTGTGGTTTTTGTTCTATGAATTAAACGTGCGCAACAGCGCTTCACTGCAGCTTTCTGTCTCAGAGTCTTTAATTTCTGCTGGCAACAGCTTAGGCCATGGCGCTACCCTGTCTCGGGAAGCCACTCAGGTTTCTGTTGTACTTTACACCCAAGGAGTGCTATATATTACACAGCAACTACACACAGCACTCAGTGCTATTGCTTGTGCTTGATAGAAGCTGCATGAGATGAAATGCTTGTATGGACTTTTAAAGGAACATAACAGGAAGAAGAAAAACATTGCAAGTTTTTCCGTGGGGGTGGTTTAATTTTACAAAGGCTAGTGCTCATGTGTGCTCTTCTGAGCTATTATCTAATCACATCTAGCATATTAGTATCAATGTTTGGGATTGGGTTAAAGGGCCACTGACATTTTCAAAAATCAATTATATTTCATCTACATGTGATCAAGAACTTTGTATTACCTATGCTGGAATTTATTCTTTTTTTTTCTTTTTGATTATCGCATTTCAATAGTCTGCTCACTGAGTAAATGGATGAAATGGAACTATGCAGCAGTTTATGGCAATAGATCTAATTGATTAGAGTTTTATTTTTAAATTGACTGCTTTAAGGATCCTTATGATTTCATAAACTAAATGGTTACCGTTATTTCTTGGAAATGAGGTAATCCAATCATTATCATTATTCTCACCTTTGGATTTTCATTTTTAAATAAAGGCTGTATAATATTTCCCAATAAATTCCTGGTTGATGGTTGTTTTCTCAGGTTAAATTAATACATCCAGTATTTAGCAACCATGGCTTTAAATTTACATCTTACATGTAATTACTAATACTAATTACTATTTTTTTTTTTTTTAAAGAGCCACTTGCTGCATTCTATACCAAAACTATGATTTACAATACTCTATCATTGAAGTTTGAACCACTGCAGCCTCTACACTATGTGTTTCTGGAATGTATAAGACAAGAATATAAGCAAAAAATTGTCAACATGGTTTGTGTTGCATCCCCAGAGTAGAGATAATTGTCAATGAGAGCTACAGTCTAACCCACCATGTCTAAGAGTATAGACTATTGTTCATGAATATTTATACACTTAACAGAGTATACACTTGAGCAGGTTGCTGATCTGCGATCCCAATTCTTTTTATAAAATATTACTGTATAAAATTACTGTAACACAATGCATTATGCTACAATTTACAGTTTCTTTCAAGCTTCACTTAATTCAGGCCAACAATTAATTATTTCACTTGAATAAATTCATAGTCTCACAAATCAACATGCCTTTTTAGCCTACTTGAAAACTGAACAGAAATCATTATCAATGTAGATTTAACGAATGCAGTGTTCATTTTAGCACCTCATACAGTCTCTTAATGAAAAGTCTTTCATTTTCCTTTTTTACAGCAATTTCAGGAATGTATTGAAAGTGTTCATGTTCCTGATACCGTGCTTGTGCCTGTTTATGTCAGTTCACAATGCACATGCTCAGTTAACTGAATAAAAAGTATCACCGCTATACAGTAAAACAGGATAAACACTTACAATGGGTAAATTTATAAATTTATGATGCAACATTGCTAATGGTTTTTGATTTTGGAATTCGATACACTTAGGTAGGATATACACTTAAACAGGGTAGAATGTATTTCAATAAAGACCTTGATTATCATAACTTTACACCAGTAATCATGGTTCCCAAACTATATATATAGTGACAGGGTACAGAGCTATCACTGTCAACAGAATAATAAAGACTGGTTATTTGTCATGTATTTTGCCTGTGGGACATGCTGAATATGGGGTTTCTAAGATAAATAGTTGTTGGAAAAGAATTGGCTACAGATATAATATCTAAAGTATGCCTTTTTTATTTTGTCACAGTACTATTTTTCATACGTTGCTCTTATGAATACTTAACTGGATATGGATTTTTACTAATTTAATTTATGAAAAAGTATTCTTCTTTTTTAACATTTGTAAGGTTTCTGATGACCCATTATATCTGGGTGCCACAGGTACTATTAGAATATTGAAAACATTGCATTTCAAAAGTTCTATTAGTTTGACATTTTTGATTTTATTCCAAAACTTGAAATTGAAGCTGTATTTTAATATGCAGAAGTAGGGGCCTGGGAGTCATAAAATACAATAGGATTTCATTAGATGATAGATCAAATCAGCAAGCAAGCTTCTACAGAAAGGAGATGAAAATGTAGTAAAAAAGGAGCAGTATATTATATAAATTCAAAGCACATCACTTTCAGGTAGATCAGAATGAGGTTTTTACTTTCCAAAGAGAATATTAATTCTTTCACTACTATCTTTACACAACTATTTACTATTTGTAAATATGTATACTATTTGCAAATATTTATAATAAAAACAATATGTTGGCTATAATATAGAATGACATGATAGGTCTGTTATTTACATTGCTCAAAAATATATATTTCCATGGTTAATATATTTGATTTATTATTGTATTTTAATTACTGTATTAAGCAGTGTGTCATATTAAAAATTTCACAAACTCCTGAGTTAATTTTGCCTAAGATTTTCATATACAGTATGTTGTGATGATGTTAGTATCGTATTAACATTGTTTTCAATGACTTCTTAGATCTGTATTCAGAGACTCCACTCACACTGAATAAGCGGGCATTTTAGAAGGTAACGTTGCACTCCAGCTGCACTCATGTGAGTGGACAGTGACTGTGTGTGAATTCTCAGAAATGCTCCTTTTATTGTAGGCAAATTACATACACTTCTTGTTTTTTATAATAAATTAAGCAAACATGAAATCCACCCTCCAGTGTTTGTACTGTATAGAAAAAGGATCAACCGCTTAGACCTATATTCAGAAGCTTTGATTATTTTCTTGCTAGTAGGCCTCAGGGATGTTTGTGATCTCAGTTTTGAGAAGCCTATAAAAACTATTAATGTGAAATTATTTTTAATTATTTAATTTAGCTAAATATAAATTAACAAAATAAAGTGTGTCAGTAGTGGATTATTTTGAACTGTTTCTCTTAATTCGTATCTAGAACTAATTGAATTGATTTGCATGTAGTGTATTCTCATTTTAAGGTTTTACATTTCACTGTTGCAGTCATTTCTGTTTTGCATCTTTATAACTAATAAGGTTTTTTGTTTTTTTTTAATCTCTACATTGTCAGTCACAGGGTGAAAACTAAACATAAAAATAACCTGTGAGTGATTTGTTTTGTAGCTTATGATGATTTTATTATACCCATTTTTAAAGTACTGTTTAGCAAACTAGTAAGCAAAACTGTTTTTATAAAATAAAAAGGTTAAAATATGAGGATACTAATAGAACAAGGAGGGATAAAAACTGTTGATCATCCACTCTGTCACAGTAGAACGGATTTTGGTTTAGAAGAACATCACAGGTCAGGATAACTAACTAGGGATTAGCTCTTACGTCTTTGCAAATGTGGTTTCAGCAACACACAATTGTTTATTTGTTAGCAGCTGCACCATATTGTTCATTTAGCCATTGGAGATATTCTTTTTTAAGAGTAAATTGATTTGGATGATACTTTAAACACATGATGTTTTCAATCATTCTAAATGGTTTTCCCTATAGCTATTTTGAACTGGCTTTCACTGTGATTCCCACCTTTGCCACTATTTGATTTGAGCAGCTCTCAGGATGTCTTAACAACTCTGGAAAAGTACTTTTGGCTAATACTAGAAAAGGTGGGTCAAACAGCTTTTTCAGATGAAAAAATAATGAGAGGTGTAATTGGCTGGAGGCGCACTTTCTTCAAAAGGTATTGTAATATACAGTATTAGTAGCAAGTGTGCATCTGTCAACATTTATCATTTGGGGAAAAAAAAACAACAACATGTTTGTGTCGAATACAGATAGTTTACTCGTATTTGGCACACTCAAAATACAAACTGATATATTTTGAGAAACATGCACAGTATTTCTGTGTAGTTTCTTCTGTTTTTATCGAACAGGGTGTTGAGTGAAAAAGTGTTGTTTTTTAAATATTTTTCTATTTTATATGTTGCTATGCTTTGTCCTTCTTTAGATTCAATGTAAAGGCAAGCTGTTGGAAAGTTACTGGTAAGGACACATTCCTTATTTGGGTATGATATGTAGAGGTTGTTAGTGTCTTATACACTTCCTGTGTCTTGTAGACTCTTGTAGTAATATATCGTATTATCAGGCAGGGCCGGATTTAAGGGGGGGCAACCGGGACATTTGTCCAGGGCCCTGTGCTGCCGAGGGTGCCCACGGCCCAGGTTAAAATAAATACATAAATAAAAATCACTATTTTACAGTTTAACATCCAATCGACTTGCCCCGTGATCACGCTAGCTAAACATTTGCGTCTCTTACTGGTCACACGCATGCTGGAGGACGGCGAGAGAGAGGGAGATAGTGAGAGATAGAGCGCGATAGAGAGACTAACAGAAAAAAAATGAAAAAACTTAGCGTTTCAGGGAAACAAAAAAACTAAAGGATAAGCATGCTAGTGAAAAATGCCTGTTGGAAAAAAATCAGAGACTATCAAATTTCGGTTTTAAATCCTATAAAAATGAAGTAACGACAACAAATGAACCTGAACAACTGGTCAACGAGAGTTTTGGCGACGCTACTGTTCCAAATAAAGGGCCTGAAGAATTAGAAATGACTGTACAGAACAAGGAGTCAGAACCCAGTCTGCCCACATCACCAATTACGATCAAGGTAACGTCAAACTGCCTTTACCCACAGACTTGTGGAATACCGCGGTTGCTGAAGAAATATCGAGACGAAGAGCGACGGCAGAGATGACCACCCAGTGCTCTGCAGGATCACGAGTGCCCAAGTGTAACTAAAGTTTTATTACAGGGCAGAGATTTCGTATCCATATTTTCCTAATGATTCTGGATGCTCTTTCAACAGATTGCTTGCACTGATCAAAAGCTTATGTTACTGTGCATAATTTGTTTGGCTTCCTTACTGACTATCAGAACATGTCAGCATACAACATCAAAAACAAAGCTGCTACACTCGTGCAAACCTATCCTGCAGATCTGGATGAATATTTCCCATCAGAAATGCTCCAGTTTACTAAAAAATATTCTGGCAAGGACAAGAGAACAGCGTTTGACCACCTTCAACTTATCCTGAATTCTCCACGTTTCTGAATGTCACCCCTGCTCTGCGCATTTACCTATCCTTAAGGTGCACTAACTGTTCTGGAGTACGATCATTCTCGCTCATGGGACTCATTAAAAATGAACTGAGAGTCACCATGAACCAGGATCACCTAAACAGCCGTGCCATCATGTCCATGGAATGCGGATTTTACTGACATTATTAGAGACTTTGCACAGATGAAACCGAGAAGAAGATTAATTTAAGGTAAGTGTATGATCTAATTTCTCTGCGATGTAAGGTTTACTTATAACAGAGGTGATTAGGAAAATTGAAGTAACGTGCTGTTTAGTTTTATGATAGATTGTGGTATTAAGCACTTACTAACATTTTAATATTCCTACATTGTCTATTGAAAGGTTCTTTTCATATACTGAGCATCAAAAAAAACTTATATTTGAGCATCAAAAGAAACTTGTCACTTATATTTGGATAAAACTCACTAGATGTGATCAAAAAATGACAAACTCTGTTTTAGAGCAGGTGCAATGACTTTTTATTGTGCTGATTAACAATTGACATCACGAAGATGCTTCAAAATGATCTGTTGATCTTGGCAGGTGTTGTGACATTTGGTCTCCCAGTTCGTGGCCTGTCATTGACAGAGTGTGTCTGGTTATACCGTCTCGCCAGGTTTGAAATCGATGGCTGTGAGCACCCAAAATGGCGAGCCACAGTACGCTGCCCTAGTCCAGCCTCCAACATGCTGATTGCACGAAGGCGCTGCTCTCTTGACAAACGTGGCATATTGTTTTTTTTTCTGTGATTTTCTTTATTGCTTTTATTCAAGCTTGCAATTCAACAGCTGAAATCACTCCATATCCAGTGTCCAATCAACTGTCTCACTAATTAGGTGATTAAGTGCATATGCTGCAGTCATAGTCACTCAAGCGTGTCATGGTCAAGGATGAATGAGCGAGTGAATAAAAAGAAACCAAAAACATTTTGTCAATGTCCATCATTTATATACCATATTTTTTTTCGAAAATAAATGTGTTATAATAGTGTTAAGTTGCTTTTGAAGCTCGGTACATTAATCCAGTTGTTAAAAGTTGTGTATTTAAGTCACTAGATGGCGCTGTGTAATGCCAAGTCTTTTATTATTATTATTATTATTTTTTTTAGCAGATGCCTTTATCCAAGGCGACTTACAGAAACTAGGGTGTGTGAACTATGCATCAGCTGCAGAGTCACTTACAATTACATCTCACCCGAAAGACGGAGCACAAGGAGGTTAAGTGACTTGCTCAGGGTCACACAATGAGTCAGTGGCTGAGGTGGGATTTGAACCGGGGACCTCCTGGTTACAAGCCCTTTTCTTTAACCACTGGACCACACAGCCGCACTATTTCAGCTGTCTTTGAATGTATTGCACGTTTGGTTTTCACTTTAAAACAATGGAGTCGTCATTTGAATCTGGTGTCAGTCATATTTTCCTTCAACATTGTCTTTTAAAATGTTATAACAGTATTAATTGGGGGGGGGGGGGACTGTTCTGGTTCCTTGTCCAGGGGCCCATGATAGCAAAATCCGGCCCTGTTATCGGGGGGGGGGGGTGGGGGGGTGGGGTGTGTGTGTGTGTGTGTGTGTGTCAAATACATGAATTGTGAGTGTTTATTAGAAGGTCCAAAAAGGTACCAAAGCTGAAATAGAGAAAAGTTACAAATTGCCAGTATGTTTATTAGAAGGACCGAAAGGATATCAAACTATACTGGAAAATAAACAAAATAATTGTTGAAGAATGATGCAAGCACAGGTTAGGTATAAAAAAAGCTTGTTCAGAACTCTTTTGTTGGACCACAGGAAGGAATGAAGACTGCATACCCTTTAGAATTAGTTATATGCATAAAATGCCCTTTTTGTATTTGCATGCTGATTTTGATGTTTAATAAAGAATTAGTATTAAACTGACTAATTGTTGTATTGAGTGAATAATTCTGGGTTAATCCACACAATAAGACTCACGCTAGTCAGCCAGTAACCAGGATAAGCTAATATCTGTAACAGCTGTATTTGAATATCTTCAGACAGCACAAGAAGTTGCTGACAGTACTGCCTTGTTTCCAATCAATTATCATAAAGTGCAATCGTATAGTGAATATATTGTAAGTACAATCACACGGCACTACTTGTAATCTACTTGTCTTACCACTGTAAGTATATTTTCCCTTAGCTGCATAGAAAGAAAATAATGAAAACCACAGATGTCTGGTATGCTCTGAGGTCAACCGATTCACATTTAGAATGTAAACGAAATCTCGAGTCCCAGTGGAATTTACCTGCCCTAGAATACATCTGCATTAACCAAAGTGCTTTCCAACAAATAATGTCATGATTAAAGAGATAGGTCCCCACGTGATAGATTTATGACATATCACATTATAAACATACATGTATAACCCAATATCAGCTGAGTGCTTTCTGCCGTTAATACAATCGCTAACAATGCATGCAAATTAATGAAGTGTGGAATGTATGAATCATTGTCTCTTAATATTTGTTTAAATTAAATAAATAGTTCATTTTCAATTACATTGTTTGGATTCCTAACTGTTATTATATTAGTGTAAACTGGTTAAAGTCTGCTTGAACTTCTGTAATGTCCTATGCTCATTTACTGTGCCTATGTTATGCATTGCTTTGTGCGGTGCAAGGGGTGGTTTATGATTAAATCATTGAATTTATATGATTTGGCCTGAGACTAACTTATAACACTTACCAAATGAAAACAGCATGCTTATTTATTTATTTGTTTGTTTATATTTGTCAGGAAATAAATGCATAGGTGTGGGGTCCCTGAGTGAAAGACATTACCGTTCAGTAGGGGTGTGCAGAAACTCATGCTCGTGCTAGGAATTGCCTTTAAGAAGTATTTATCAACAGGTATTGAGAACCAATCAATGGCAATTAACTTCCGCATTGCCTGTTTTAAAAGCCAATTTGGAAGATTATTTTCCTCTAACCCAAGGCGCTGGCAATTTCACAACCGTACTTGCGTGCTGAGACCATAAAAGTGAGGGAAGGACAGCTTTTCTTGTTTTGAAATCAACACATTAATAAACTGATTTATTGAATACCTGCCGAATACTTCTTAAAGGCAATTCCGAGCGTGAGTATGAGTTTCTGCACACTGTCATGGATGTGAAAAGATCCCAGTCTTTGCTTGGCATTCCACAGGCAGTGTTACTGGTGCTTCGACAGGTTAGGGAGGTAACATCATCAGGGACAGTTTCACCTCACTACAGCACCCACTGACCTTCATTTGTTGTGGGGATCTGCTGCAGTGAGGGAACATAATTGGATAGTCTAAATAAGGAGAAAAACAGTGTTAACATAATTGCACAAATGTAAATGCTGGTATACCTTGGATCAATGGTCCGAGGCAGGCAGCTAATGGTAAAGCAACCCATTAAGAGGTGAAACCAGCTTAGAGGTGGGGGGGGGGGGGGGGGGGAGAAACTAAATGAGATGACAAAAAGGGGAGGATCAGGTAAGCATAAGTATAATGTTTTTTTGTCTGATTGGCAGGAAGATAGTATTGTTTTCTTCCTGACATACAAATAAAATTATTTTAAAAATATAAAGCTTGTTTATAGCATGTGGAACTATACTCATTATAGACTCATTATGGATTTTCTTTTTTCCCCCGATGGTGAAGAGTTTTTCATTTCCAAGGAAAAAAAAAAAAACTCCAAGTGCAAAACTTTCAGCACATCGATCCTTTACTAAACTGTCCAACGTGACATTTCATTAGCACATTTTGTCAAAAGAGAAATCATCCAGAGGGGGCCCAGAAGAAAATGTGGAAAATGCAGTCCTTTTTCATTAGATCCATCCGAACTTGAACCGCTGGAGATTACATACAAGAAGAAAACGAGACGGAAGAAGCGCCATCCTGTCTATAAACTACATTAATCATTCATTCCCCCCAGAGTGCCTTAAGTCAGTGCCACGTCTCTGCCTCGGTCCGAAAATGGCTATTCAATTTTGAGCTGCGTGACAGATACATTTCAAGGAAAATCAAAGACATAACGACTCCTGCCATGCATGATAAAGCCCTCATCCATCAATTAAGAAGTTTCCAATAAGCAGGAGATAGATATGGCAGAATAAGGCCAGTCTCACGATAACTCACACATAGACAGGCTATAATTTTTCTGACGCTTTTTGATAGCTCCTTTGCCTAGTGTTTAGTTAAAAGGATCCTATTAAATTCTTCTAGATACAACCATCATGATTCAAGGGAATCAACAGATTTAAAGGAAGACACACTATTAACAAAAACAAGGCATACTGTATTATGACACTTTTACTGAAGATATATAAATATAGAAGCTGATCAGGTTAAACTCTGCAGAGCCCTGACTTTGAAGAAACAGCCTTTTCCCTTCCCTTCAATGAAATTGTATCTAATTTAACAAGAAGTATCCTATTCCTCCCTTCTGTCTCTAGGGTTATTACATAATCTGGGTTATCTGGATCATGGGTAGACAAATTGGTGCTTGTGGTAACTAAATTACATTCCATGTTGTCCCCATTACCTTTGTTGGGGCAATAATGTGCTATGTGTCCCCATTCATTACAATCATAACACTGTACATTACTATAATCAATAGGGCCCCAACCCTTTTCTCTTGGTAGTCCGACTAATTCAGACTGCCGAGGACTGACCTTTTTAGTGTTCCCAATTTTCTATTTGTCCCCAGCCCAAGGCCCCTTCACGGTCAGGGACCGTTCTTTAGCACCTCTTCGTCCAATTACAGTCTTACCTGTGCCATCAGTCCGGTTTTTCTGGCTCAGGGGTTGCGCCTTGCTCCTCATTGTCTCCTGGCTTCCCAAGTTCTGCTCCACCAGGCTGATCAGCATCTTGGAATTGGCTGGATCTCCTTGTCCAAACCATTCTCACACCACTAGTGGTAGTCCTTTCAGAACCAATCCATAACCAGTATCTAAGTGATCCTGCTGGAGTTGTTGATCTCAGGTTGAGTCACCTTTCTGGCCAGGTGAATGGTGACCAGGGAGCTTTACCCTCCTGATTGCACCAGGCATGACATTTCTGTGCTCGAACCCCCAGTTGGGCCAGGATCTCATTCTTCAATAGGTGGTAGTTATCCACAGCCTTGGGTTCAAGGTCAAAATATGTTTTCTGGACATCACCTGCCAGGACTCTGTTTCCATCGTCCTCAGACACTAACAGGTATACCTCCACAGTACATGGCTGGCCCATATGGGTCAGGTAGTCTCTGAACCGAGACGCTTGACCAGTTATTTAAATTCAGCTCATGTTGGTTTGTTGCTGCACAAGGGTGGCATTAGCAAGGGCTTTCATTATGTCCTCCATTGCTCGTATCTGGTAAGCCGTTTCTTCCGTTTCATTTCCTTACTTTTGTTGTTTTAATATCAATGCTAACTGATGCATTAACAAAGTTTTTTGCAAAGAATTTCCATCCTTTTTGAAAATATATAGCTAGAAAGACTGTATATTCTAGTATAGAGCACAAAATGTAAATGTGGCTATATTTGTAAACTTGATTATATATATATATATGTACATATATATATATATATATATATATATATATATATATATATATATATATATATATATATATATATATTTAAACACTGACAGAGGTTTATATATAATACACATGATTAGTTTTTCTTCATCTATTTTGTTTGTTTAGCAATCTTAGCCCCACCCAGTGCCAGCACTGTGATTTACTGGGCCCTGGTGCAAGACTAGACAACCACCAAAGAATTGGTCAAAAACATATTATTTTTCAACAAAACATATTCTAACATTATTTTAAGATGACTGTGAACAAGACAGTAATCAATCAAGTAACAGTATATCCAAACATTTTAATAAATTAATTGTGTAACAAGATGAATAATAACTCGATTTAGTTAATATTGAAACATATTAATCGCTTCATATTAGTCACAAAATGAAGTTTAATAAAACTGAAGTTTGGGCCCCGACGCATTACGTCATCTAATTGTAACCTATCAAAATATATAAATACCCATGTAACTCATCCTCTCTCACGCTTGATTCACATCCCTCCACCTCCCCATCTCTGCCAGAAAATCCCAATTATCCCAATCACTATGGGGGTCTCCCACCTCGTCCAAACAGCCAGGTAGTGGTCCCTCAAACCAAGCAGGTTCGATGCCAAAATTGTTTTCCAGTCAACTTCCACATACCTCACATTCTTTGCATTTGCACAATCATAAATACAATCTTTAAACTCATATTCTGTGGCGGGGGCGGGGGCGGGGGCGGGGGCGGGGGTTGTCCTGAAACTACTGAAACGTATTAATCATATCATAGGCATCAATTGGATTTTTTAATTAATGTTATCAAGTACGAAAATGTTTCTATTAAAAAAAAACATGTGCATGTCAGAACCTAGCCCAAGCGAAAACATCATTTTATGAACAAACTTTTATAACCCAAAAGCATGTTTTTTTTTTTGTTTTTTTTTTATTAAATACTGAATTTTGACCATCTGTTAGTTAAGGCAATATTTTGTGAGGCAGACAGACTCTGACACATTCAGCTTGTTATGTAACAATATAATAAGTAGTACCATAAAATAAACACATTTCCCACTCACAAAATGAAAATACATCGTTACAGTCAATCTTATGGAGTCTCAATTATATACAGACATGTCATGGTTTACTAAAGATATATGATTTAAAGGCTTTTTTTTTTAAACTGAAAAACAAAATTGCCGCCTCACGAACAAAGAGCGCAGAATGACTGTGTTAATGAGTTTGTCAGAGCGCTGTGCTTTGCTGAACAGCCACTGTTTATTGCAGAGAGGTGTGTATTGGTGAGTTTGTGCGACGGTACTGTCCATCAGCTAAAACACTGCCTAACGGAGACAATCTTAATCGTAAATATTTAACAGAAAATGGTAATGATTTAGTTGGTAAACTTTAGTTGGCAGCAGTGTGGAGTAGTGGGGCAGCAGTGTGGAGTAGTGGTTAGGGCTCTGGACTCTTGACCGGAGGGTCATGGGTTCAATCCCCAGTGGGGACACTGCTGCTGTACCCTTGAGCAAGGTACTTTACCTAGATTGCTCCAGTAAAAACCCAACTGTATAAATGGGTAATTGTATGTAAAAAATAATCTGATATCTTGTAACAATTGTAAGTCGCCCTGGATAAGGGCGTCTGCTAATAAATAAATAATAATAATAAACTTATTGAAATCATTAATGGAAATGTCCAGTGTGATATGACTCCTGATGACACCATCCAGTTCTGTCAATTTTCTTTTCTTTTTATGATTTCAAGGTGAATAAACCTGGCTTGTTTTGTGCTGATGTCATGTTCATACCTTCTGCAGATTCTGTTTCCGTCAGCACAGCGATTGCCCAAACGTTCACAAAGTGCCAGCTAACTTGGGAAAATGTGGCTTCGACTTGCACAGATTTTGCTTCATCATGCATGCCAAGGACATTAAACTTAATCAGAAACCAGAACTGCTAAGCATCGTATTACACATGTAAAGTGTGTATACTGAGATTTTTTTCCTGATATTTAAATTAAAAACAATTTTTTTTAACGATTTTATCCCTATTTTAATATATGTAAAATAAACTCTGAAAAATTCCCTGGAAATTTTTTTAAAGCTAAAAAATGAAAATGCGGAACACTATAAGGTAACCTTCATTAGGAAGGTTTTGGCAGTCGTCAGATAGCCAGTTATGTCAGCCAAAGCACAGTATCTAGGATCATATATTAGCGGCGGTAAGAATCCAGGCATACAACTTTTATCTTCCAAAACAGATAGATAGCTAGTTGATTTAGCAAACAGAGTAAACAGCAACACTCACCATTGTGATCTTAGCTGATAGTCAAGGCGCCCAGAATGCCCCCACTGCTCCATTGCTCACCACTCACAGCAGCTGCAGTGACAGTGATAGCAGATGACAAGCAAGGGAAAGCGAGCAGCGGCTCCAGTCGAATAAACCCCTCCGCCTTCAAGGAAGGTTTTAGCAGTCATCAGATAGCCAACAAAGGTTATGCCAGACAATGCACAGTATCTAGAACCATCCAGAAATGTAAGAAGACTGGAAGCTGTAAAACTGCCCCTAGGTCTGGACACCCAAAAGTCAGCACTGGTCACCAGGATCACCACTTATGCCGTTCAAGTTTGAGAGATAGGATGGCCAGTAGTGTCCACTTACTGCGGCAATGGAAAGACTTGGGCATGAAGATGTCTGTGCACACTGTGAGAAGGCATCTCTTGAGAATGGTCTCGTGTCAGGGAAGCCTGCTAAGAAGCCTCTTCTGAGAAAGTAACACATCAGAGATCACCTGAAATGTTGTTGCACATACAAAGATTGGACAAAAGATGATTGGGCCAGAATAGTTTTCTCTGATGAGTCCCCCATCAGCTGTTTTGGAAACCGAGGTGGATTAAGTTTGAAGGTGCAAAGGAGAAAGATAAAAGCCAGAATGTACCATCCCAAAGATTAAGCATCTGGAAACTGTCCATATCTGGGGATGCTTTTCTGCCAAAAGCACAGAATCCCTACACGTTTTACCTAAGGGGACAGATATGAACAAGGACTGGTATCTGAAAACACTCCAAGACCACCTCCTCCATATGGCTCAGAACCATTTTCCCAATGGTGATTTCTGCTTCCAAGATGACGGCGCTCCTTACCTTCGAGCCAAACAAGTGAAGAAATGGTTAGAAGACAGATCACGCCACTTCAATTTGCCGGATCTCAATCCTATTGAGAATGTTTGGGGTCTGATAGGACAAGAAATCAGGAAAAGTCAACCATGCAACTAAAACAAACTGGAATCAAGCATGAAGGAATCTGATGGATAACTTGACCATTCATCACATCACTGAGTCCATGACTGAGAGGATCTTAAAACACAATGGTATGCACTACAAATACTAAGCACTACTATTATGGCGTCCAGTAGACTTGTGCAATATAATTTTGTAGTAACTTTGATTACATGATGTTAAATAAAAGATCAATTATCTTCATATCATTTTTTTTCATTAATGTCTCAATCCTAAAATTCTCGGGTGATGCTAAACTATTGGCCATAGCTGTACATAATCACTTTAGATCTGACCAAAGGATATTGTCAGGTGCCCTTGTCAGTCAGTTTCCCACTAGAAGACAGTGTTCACTCCCCCAATTCACCTTTTGGTTTACATGGCGCCTCGGCTACCTTCTAGCATTTAAATGGACAAATTGTTACTAGAACATTCTGTGTATGCCACTGCATACCTAATTGATGCAGTAATTTATAGTGAAGACTTGGAAAGCTATCTGTGAAAAGTAGAAGATGTCTTGTTGTTTCTTTGAAACACAGGTTCAGAGATGCAATACCTGGGATACACCCTCGGGGAGGGAAAATACTTCTGCAGGCAGTCCTTGAGTGTCAAAAATAGGTACATGGATTTCTGGGCTTGGTAGGTTATTATAGATTTTGACTTCATTCTCTGCTGACTATTTAGTGACAAGGAATTCAAATTAAATAGCAAAATAAAGTTCTTAACACGTAACAAAAATTGCATATTCCTGTATATATGATCCCCTTTCTACACAGTGGAAGCCCCTGTGCCATTTAGAGGAAAACAGCAAAAACAAAAGAGCAACCTGAAAGCTAAATGGTTTGAGCCCAAACCATTTAGTGATCTTATATATTTTTGTAGATACTCCTGGCTTTGCAGAGGTACTTTTTTTCAGACAAAGAATATATAAAGTGCATGGTCGGTAGCTACATTTCTAGTCTGAGCAACTCAGTTTTCATTAAAGAAATCCAATTTTAGGTGTGTGAACACCAGAAGTCAGTTCTGTGCCATTTCCTGTTTGAATGTTAGACATAGGCAGGTTTGTGCTTTTCAGTTTTAGGAATGTGCTAGACATCATTTAGTAGGCCTGTATATGTTAGACTAATAGGAACGCAGATATAGAGAGATATGACAATGCGACAAAGTCATGAATAGTGTCTTCTGATATTAAAGTTTACAGACTTTAAAAGTATCTGTGAAATATAACATCACATGTAGCCTACATGTTTGTATTATCATATACATTTGTATTTCTTTACCTTGATCTTCTCACCTCGCACAGGACTTGCATAAGATTTAAAAGCCAGATTTGAATTGCCAGCTGTCACTTTCATTTGAGCGTCTTTAGCTTTGTCCCCAGCTCCAGCCTTTACAATGTGCATGTGTGCCATCACAGAATAAATCAATTTAGCTGTGCCTGCAGAATGCATATGTGATTACAGTAACAATCTTACGTAAAGCCTATTAATCTGAGGCTGACAGCTCCACACTCTAGTCTGGATGTCTTCTGTTGGAGCTGTAATCTCCTTCGACATTCCATCTCTTTTTTTAAGAAACATCTGTCTTCTCAGCTTGCATCCTGTTTACAATTGACCAACAAAAAAGAAGCCTCTACTAAAAAATTATTCAGTGAGATATCAGAAGTATTATGTGTTTTGTCAAATTCACAAATGAACCAAATCTACTTCAAAACATCAGCATATACACAAGAACACCTTTTAGTAAACCTTAAAGCTTTTGTTTGTTGGACTTATGGAGGCCTAATAGAGATTAGTTAGTTGAAAAAAGCACACAGTATTGCTAAATCGTAACAGATGGTGAATGAAATTCTCTGACATTCTCTAAATGCCAAAAGTAAATGGTACCCAAATCACATGATTTCAGGCTACTGTAAACTCAGCAGATTGTCCTTGTCCCTATATATAGAGAGAGCTCAAGGTTATATCTAAAGACTGTTGCGTAAAGAGAGTTTGACATATTTTAATATAATTATTATGTTAGTATATTAGTTAATATAAAAATGTGCACATTTTATTATTTATTTTAAATATATACTTGTGGTATAAACAGAATATGGAATGATTTTTCATGGTATATGGTTTTTATTCACTGTAGGAGGCGAGTGGTTTACGTAAGGACATACTCCTAAGGGGAATAATGACTGCATAACATGAACAATCATTCAGTATTCTGTTTATACCACAAATATATATTTAACCCTTTGCAGTCCATTTATTCAGCGCGTCTTAGGTGCGTCAGGTCCAATTTATTTTTACACGCAGTTTATTTTAGACGCGCTGTTTAAAAGCATTTTTTTCACAGTTAAAACAGGTTTAAAAGGCACTGCATATCATCAGGACACTCAGTACTGCATCTCCAGCCCCATCCCACCCCTTGTTCGCTGTATTTTTCACATACCTCTTGATAGTCGTGCATACCGATAAATCATCTCCTGATCACTCGTTTTATCACCCAACTCCTCAATAATGTGATCCAAGTCATTATTTTATTACTATAACATCTCAAAAAGCTCTGGAAATGTCTGTGATATTCGTTGAGCGCTGGATGCAGAAGCAGCTATCTTGTTTGTTTATGTCCGTGTTATCTGTGTAGTGCTGGGGCTATGTGTATTGCTCAGATCCGCCGCATTTTTTTTCGGCTTATCTCGGCTCCTATCGGTCTCACTCGGCCATTAAATGGTTTTCTCAGCTTTTTCCGGAGAAAATATGACTAGAGACCTGTGTTTTACGTCTTTTTGATGATGTCGGACCTGATCCAACATAGGATCGGTAGCCCGCCCACCTCTGCTCTGGATTGCTCGGCGTAAAAGTGATTCTGGCTTTATGCTTGTGAGATTGGAGGACGCTCACACGCCCTTAGAACATGTGTGCTGTGTGGGGACCGGCTGCGGTGAGGAGGAAAAACATAATTGGACATTCCAAATTGGGGAAAAATTTAAATAAAATAATAATTGTTCACTCATTTTTTAAAAACAGTTGGGAACAGCCACATGATATAAAAAGGGAGCTAGAAACTCCATTAGGGAGAGAGAGAGAGAGAGAGAGAGAGAGAGAGAGAGAGAGAGAGAGAGAGAGAGAGAGAGAGAGAGAGAGATTATAAATTACTAAAAAGTACACGTAATAAACA
The DNA here is from genome assembly GCF_902713425.1 of Acipenser ruthenus. Lineage (NCBI taxonomy): Eukaryota > Metazoa > Chordata > Actinopteri > Acipenseriformes > Acipenseridae > Acipenser > Acipenser ruthenus. Next base: position 75,727,520 of record NC_081189.1, read on the forward strand.
AGACTTGGGTGAGTGATTTTCTTTTGTGGATGTCTGTGTTCATGACTTGTTTTGTTTGATCTTTTTTTCTTTTTATTTTGCTCTGTGAGCAGTCTTTTAATTTACTTTTGTTCAATAAATGCGTGTCCCAGCACTTAAACCTGCAGTTACTGTCTCTGAGTCTCAATAACGCTTTGCCATCCTGTCACAGTAACTTTATTAGGTTTGTTTTTCCTTTCTAAAGAAAAATTGTTAGGCTAAATAACTGTGAGAATCTAGTCCTTTTTTCTTATAAAAGAAACACTCCTTAATATTACAAAACTAGAAACAATCAACTTAAAAATATTCTTGAAGGGTTCTTCAAGAGTTCTGTTTATCCCTACCCATTTCATACAATTCTTGCACATCTAGGATCCACATTTCTAGCTTGTTCAAATTTAGCTGTGCACTTCCACTGTCATATCATTTAACAAAAACAAATTCATGACACTAGCATGACACATTTTCATATTTAAGCTGAAACTAAACATAGCCACCATTTATTTAGCAGCAGGAGCTCAGTTTAACAATGCATTTCCAACAGCTCTGCACTCCATACACCCTGATGGGGGACTAATCTATGGATTGAGAGAGTTCTTGGTTATCTTAGATTAAATGACTCAATGTATAGTATGTGACACAACACAAATTTCTCTAGATATATAGAGGGATTGTCTTTACATCTGTGGCATTGCTGTAAAATTCAGCCCAATCCGACTAATTATGTCTTGATTGTGTCAGCTTGGTTCAACATTGTATTCATTTTGAAGACCACTACTGTTTTGGTGCTTTAGTAAAAGCTTGCACAGGTAAATCATATATTGTGAATAAATAATGTATTTTAGGCACTGCTCAGCATTGTAACACAGATGGTGTTACAGGGTACACCCCGCCCCTGTGTGTATTTTGTTTACTTTGTATTATTATGTAAAATGTATTGTTTAGTGTGTAAAAACACAATGTTTATTATTGTTGTTTACAGCATGCATGGGGTTAAAATTCCCCATCCAGCTAAACCCGTGCAGAATGTCTCCAGATTGATTAATTAATTACTAATCTGGAGATGGTCACAGGTATAAAAACACACAGCTTTGTTTGAACAAGGTAGGATGTTCAGAGGTGGAACTAGAGATGTGAGTGAAAAGAGAAAAACAATTGCTAGTCATGCTGGCTATAAACCAGCACATTGTTTAAATTTACTGTCCGTTTATTTTTGGCCAACATGCCTTGTTGTTTTGTGGCAAAGTGTTTTGTTTTTATTTTGTCTAAATCTTTTATTTAATAAAGAAACAAGTGCATCTGTGTCTCACCCCGCAGTACTTGCCTGTTGTGTGTCAATTCTCATCCTGGTCTGACGTCACCCACAGGCCATCCTATCCACAGATGGGTATCTATTTTAATGTTGCAGAATGTGTTATGGTTAGGTAAATCATTGGGGTTTTGTAAAACATTTCATGTTACTATCATTCAAAAAAATTAAAGCACAGTGACAAAAAAATCCTTTGTGCTAGCTCAAATGCATAATAATCAGAACATAGAATATGGTATGCAATGTAACTGAAACAGATAGCCCTACATTTATGTTCTGCCATTTTGTCACAATAAAATGAGTCATTATTATTTAGGTATCCTAAAGCTAACACTTAATTATTTATTTATTCAACTATTGGGTACTCTCCTCTAGTGTTACTTCAGCCTTTTTATTAATTTTCCACAGAACCACTGTGGAGATATAAACATTTTTAATTGCTAAAAACAATACCGTCAGCTCAGCATTCAAGAGCTCTTTGGCATGCAGAGTTCCTTTGGAATTACACTGTCTTCACCTCTCAATCAGCTATTTATGAGACGCAATATACCTCATAAAGATATATTTTGTAAATTGGATTTACAAAACCAAGTGGATAACCAGACCTCCCTGGAGTATTTATTTCAGACATTTATATTACGGGTGCAATAGGTTGAGTCAGTCCCAATCAGAGTAAATTAATCTTAAAACCTTCCAATAAAAAAGCAAACCAGTGTGATGGTCATCAGTTGTCTGTTTGAGAAAAAAGTGTTCACACAGGTGGAAGCTACGTAAAGTACAGTAACTACAGTAAGTAAACAATTCTGAACAGCTGACCTTCTTATTTACAATAGAATCCTACTATCTGTAATACAGCTTGACTAGATTTAGAGAAAACATTTTAGGCTGTTATGAAAAAAAAAAAAAAAAGTTTTGGTTCAACAAAATAACATATTGCTTTATAGGATATTGATGACAAAATATATATCTTCAGTTTCTTTTGTATTAGCAGGATGACTTGGTAAATTGCCCTGCCGATTTCAGATGTGTATCACTGTTTCATTTTGCTATGACACTGGTTTTATAAAAGCTGACTTTACTGCTGGTGGAAAAGTGTTGCTATAGTTAGTTACTGGCAAGCGAACAGGGATATTTCACAACTGGTTTACACATACACATTCTAAGTCTTATTTTTTAAAGGAATATATATTAAAACAGGTCAGTAAAAGCGAGGCCAATACTGAGAATCAGGCCAACAGTCTTAGGGCCTAATTCTGATGAAATCTGTTAAAACGTAAATTGTTGTGAATTAAAGGGAGTTTGATCTGGGCCCTGACCAATGAAGAAAAAGTGGGACACAAAAGCTGCTAGCAAATCAGGAGCAACTGACATTCCCTTCAAGAAAACAATTGCCCGAGAGATTTCCTTTACTGTGATCTTAATGAAGAAAAAGTTGCTCTTTATTGCCATAGCACCATTTGCTAATGTAGTATTTAGAACTATTTGCATTCATTGAACATTTTTACACGTTATTGCATTATTTTAATTATTTTTCAAATACATACATCCAGTATTATAGAGCTGGACAAATGTATTATACTGTAGCGCTTAATTTGTATGGGAACTGTGATTTGGAACGTGGGTTCATTAACTTTTAGTACTGTTGTGAAATATATACAGTCGCTACTACTAGAACGTGCGCGTTTGTGTTAACGTGATTCACGCACAGTCAGAGATGGACGGTGTAAACTCCCACACAATAACCTGACATTCAAAATGACACCCAATCACCAGTACAGTAAGCAAAACAAACAAGCATGTATGCGGTTAAAAATATTTATTAAGACACTCATTACACTAATAAAAAAGATGTATTGAAACCTATGAATGTAATAAAGTACAGTAATCAGTCACATATCCGAGTGCGATGGGACCAGATTAAGGGCGGATACGTAAAAAGGCGAATAAATGAATCCTATTTGAAATACCATTATACACAGCTGTAACAATTATTGTACTGTATTATTATTGTTTTGAGATTCAGCTTTTATTAGGGAGCTCCCCTAAATCCCTGGTTTAGAAACATATATGGTATTATTGCTTGTGACAGAGTAGCCATCTGCCTTGTGGATGCATACATTCGCTGCTGAGTGACAAGGTTGTCCTGGAAGAAAACTTGCTTCCTTCTGCTCTGACAATGTTCCCCAACTCTGAGGATTGGGTTTTCCAGCAGGGCAATGCTCCATGCCACACAGCCAGGTCAATCAAGGTGTGGATGGAGGACCACCAGATCAAGACCCTGTCATGGCCAGCCCAATCTCCAGACCTGAACCCCATTGAAAACCTCTGGAATGTGATCAAGAGGAAGATGGATGGTCACAAGCCATCAAACAAAGCCGAGCTGCTTGAATTTTTGCGCCAGGAGTGGCATAAAGTCACCCAACATCAATGTGAAAGACTGGTGGAGAGCATGCCAAGACGCATGAAAGCTGTGCTTGAAAATCAGGGTTATTCCACCAAATATTGATTTCTGAACTCTTCCTTAGTTAAAACATTAGTATTATGTTGTTTAAAAATGAATATGAACTTATTTTCCTTGCATTATTCGAGGTCTGACAACACTGCATCTTTTTTGTTATTTTGACCAGTTCTCATTTTCTGCAAATAAATGCTCTAAATGACAATATTTTTATTTGTAATTAGGGAGAAATGTTGTTAGTAGTTTATAGAATAAAACAAAAATGTTCATTTTACCCAAACACATACCTATAAATAGTAAAACCAGAGAAACTGATAATTTTGCAGTGGTCTCTTAATTTTTTCCAGAGCTGTATATATATATATATATATATATATATATATATATATATATATATATATATATATATATATATATATACAGTACTGTGCAAAAGTTTTAGGCAGGTGTGAAAAAATGCTGTAAAGTAAGAATGCTTTCAAAACTAGACATGGTAATAGTTTATATTTATCAATTAACAAAATGCAAAGTGAGTGAACAGAAGAAAAATCTACATCAAATCAATATTTGGTGTGACCACCCTTTGCCTTCAAAACAGCATCAATTCTTCTAGGTACACTTGCACACAGTTTTTGAAGGAACTCGGCAGGTAGGTTGGCCCAAACATCTTGGAGAACTAACCACAGTTCTTCTGTGGATTTAGGCAGCCTCAGTTGCTTCTCTCTCTTCATGTAATCCCAGATAGACTCGATGATGTTGAGATCAGGGCTCTGTGGGGGCCATACCATCACTTCCAGGACTCCTTGTTCTTCTTTATGCTGAAGATAGTTCTTAATGACTTTCGCTGTATGTTTGGGGTCGTTGTCATGCTGCAGAATAAATTTGGGGCCAATCAGATGCCTCCCTGATGGTATTGCATGATGGATAAGTATCTGCCTGTACTTCTCAGCATTGAGGAGACCATTAATTCTGACCAAATCCCCAACTCCATTTGCAGAAATGCAGCCCCAAACTTGCAAGGAACCTCCACCATGCTTCACTGTTGCCTGCAGACACTCATTCGTGTACCGCTCTCCATACATTTTAGAGATTCTAGGACAAATTCTAACAAACAAAAACTGATTTCTTAAATAATATAAAGCCCATATTTCATACCTGTTTGAAATAATGTATTTCAGATCATGTCTTTTTGTACCTGGTTTGAAACATATGCATGCATTCTAAAAGACCCCAAACAGCAATGATTATGTGCATACTAAAAAGTAATTATAATGTTTATACATTTACGAAAATGTTGTTTTTCCATATACATCGATAGCCCTTGCTATTTGATGTTTCCTTTTCGTAATGGGATCCACTGTACCTGCGTTTCAATTAAACATCTCCTTACCTGGTTAGTTTGAAAAGCAGTCATTTCCCTCTGCGCCGTCATCGAGGCTACTCAAGGCTTACATGTAAATGAGGCCACACCAACCAATTGCACTAACACAGATGAAGAAGGATGGAGCATAGCATGTCATTAAAATCACTTTACAGGGCAAAGGAAGTTTGCTCCCATCTGACCTGAGTTTTAAATTTCCGCTCCAGGGCAAACGTGTTTTATCCTGGCGTTAGAGATTTGCCCCCCGACATCAATATTTAAATTTGTTTTCTATATGTCAATTTGGATATGTTATTATATATTACAAACCCGATGGAAAGCCCTTTTAATGTGTTTATTTCTTTATTCTCTTTTCCAGCGCTTTTGTTCTCCCTGCATAGATCGTGATGTTCTCGATGCGGCCTTGGAGCATCAGCCGAGTCTGACCTCTCTCAATTAGATGTCTCAGTAAGCCAGGGAGACCTTAGTTCATCCTCTATCCTTCCTTAGTTTCCCCTTGGGGGAATTTCCTCGCTTCCTGGCCTTGGAGGTCGATCGGTTCAGCCTCACCTCAGCGAGGACGGTTCTCCGAGTAGTCAAGGGGAAACCCCTATTCTGTTGCTAAAGTCACAAGCACATAGTCTTTATTCTAGTAGTCCCTTTATGCAGGCCTAGCTCCTGCCTTGTGAAGCACTGGTAAAACAATTTAGAGCAGCAAGATTATTTGTGCTACTGTAGCAGGATAGCCGAGTAGTGATGTCCCCAGACCAGACAGCTGACAGAGAGACACACAGGTAGCTACTACGGGTGAAAGCGCGCTGGTGCACCATTTTTATTTGCACAAAAATAAACAAAACACTTGCACAAATAACACTGGTCACACAGCAAAAATAACAGTTCAAACCAAAACAAATCACGAACACTGAACTGACATACAAGCAAATACCGTGCTGGTCTGCCCAGCACGAGTAGCAATTGCTTACTTTTCTTTTTACTTTGTTTTGTTTTTCCCGTCTCTCTCTCACACACGTTCCTCCTCTCAAACACACACCCCAAACACACAAATATACCGGTTTATATACACGTGGCCATCTCTGAATTAACAACCAAATAATTAATTTGGAGATGGCCACATTCTACACGGGTTTTTAGTGGGATGGGCCTATAACCCCATCCATGCTGCCAAACAATAACAAACAAAAACGCTTTTTTTTTTAAATAGACACAAAATACATTTAAATCATGCAATACATTAAATCGCCTGTTTAAATAAACAAATACTACATTTGAAATCATAATGCATTCCCAAACCCACCACATTCAATCAGCAGGGCTTTTATGTGCAGTACTTTTCTTCTTTCCTGCCACAGTGACCTTAGTTCAACCTTTAGTGTAAGTTAAAAGATTTTGCGTTTTTACCATTAGAACTCTTAATGGAATTTGTAACAGATAGGATCATAAGATTACCAAACTAATCAATAGTACCTAAAATAAAATATATTATTTTACAGTAAAAGAAGGGTAAATCAATCCAAGCTATCTCCTCATAAAATTGTATCTGACTACTCCATATAAGTATCTGGTTCTTGGTCACAAATGGATTTTTAATCTCATTGTCTATAATGTTAGAGTATAAAATACCACTTACTTTATTACCCTACAGACATCACAGGCAGAAAGAGCAATCATGACATCATACTATATTATTTATTAGATCAAAGAATCTTAAAGAGATCTTCTCTATTGTTGTTTTTCCTTTACACCTTCCTTTAAAAATAAGGATCGTTGGATAGGAAAATGATTGCATACTTAATGTCTATTAATGTGTAAATTTGATGTCATTATCCTCTTATGATTGAGCAAGGACTCACAAAATGTTTGTTATTTTTGTGTTTTTTCACCAGCAGTCTTTCAATATGGACAAATGTAGCTCCATGATGTTGTGAGCAGCTTTTAATAAAGTACTGCATGTACAGTACCTAACACAGAATAAATGTCTCCTTGTGTGTTTATATACTAAGAAATACTAAAATAAATTACAATTCAATGATAAAAGTTTTGACTAAAACTCCTCTGTTGACTATGAAGACATTGAATTTGTTTATTTTTGTATGTCTTAGTTCAGAACTATATTGACTGTTTATTAGTTATGGATGATTATCCAACATCCAACATGCTACACTAATATGTTTAGTGGTCAGCAAACCTATATAAACTAATAATATGTTTAGTGATCCGCACCACTGTAGTTAAAGTTAAAATGAGTTTCCCATGTTAAACCCATTTATTTGCAAAAAGGGGGTTAACATTAATCGATCTGGCTGAAATTTTGGATTTCAGGTCAGATTGGCAGGTACAAATGGGGTGTAATTCTGCGATAAAGGATCAGTGTAGTTCATCACTTTTTCAATGCTAAGACTACATTTCCCATAATCCTCGTGAACTTTGCGCAGGTGTGGAGAGCAGTTTTCAATATGAAAAGTCCATTAACGCTGCCATTTTAACCGGGACTACGCATACATCATGAAACGTTCAAAACCCGCTTGGGGATAACTGCGGTTGAAAGGTTTTAAAATCTAGTGCCCGGCTTGTCTGTGAGAAGGACTCTCTAGGATATCTGTTAGACTGCACCGACCGGTGTCACAGGAAATAAATAGACATCGCGCCAAACTTTTTATTTTAAATATATGTTTTAAAGTTTGTAATTAAGACATGGAGATGGTTTAACAATGCTCATGTAAAGGCAGGTATAGAGGACAGAAATAAACGTCAACATGTACAAAGCTTACTTATACTTTTAAGTATACTTTTTATCCTAGAACAAAGATTGAATTAACAATTATACGTGTTGTAGTTTGAACAGGAAAAAATATGCAAGTCTATACTACAGACAATCTCTTAACGATGTCTATACACTTTAAAAGGTACAGTTATCGACACGTAATGAAATAGGCCTACTTCTGTGTATGTACCATGAAAAATAATATTACAGTATCATACTTTTGTGTGCTTTCACCTGTTTAGATGCAGTAGTGAATTGAACAAAAAAAACAGTTTTTCAATCTGGAAATCTGGTAACATGGGCGCTGGAACTAGGGGTTCTGGGGATGCGGCAGCACCCTCTGGCTTTGCATGGCTTCCATCATATACAGGGGTTACAGTTTTGTTCAATGGCTTTCAGCAACCCCACTTTAAAAATGGTTCCAGTGCCACTGTCTGGTAACCCTAAATGTAGCCTATAGGCCTGATGATAGTAATGTAAACATAGTAGGATGTATGTGTTGTATGCATTGTAAAGCACTTTGATAAAAGCACTATATAAAAACTAATAAACACATCAATACATCTGTGTTTTAATTTATATAATATGTGTGATCTGCACGTTAAAATATATTTCTAATAAGACGTGTTATGTGTGCTATAAACAGAGTTTAAACAACATTTTGGGTAGCGAGTTGCTTTTTTAAAATATTGTTTGTGCTATAAATATATTAATTATGAATTGTATATGTCTGTGTTGTTATTTATATCAGTTTTAACCTTGCCACTTCAAATCCATACCATGGCAGTACTTTATGTTTCAACCAGACATGTCTTAAAAGGTCAATTCAATAAAGACAAGTCTGGCTGAAACAAAGTCGTGCAATGTGTAAAATGCTCTGCAAAAATGATTACATTGTTTTTTTTTATATATATACAGACTGGCCTGTAAGCTGCCCAGAGCGGCATTGTCCTCTGATGCTGTAGCTCTGGGCTGGCTGCATGGCAGACCTGCAGTGCGAAAAGAAGCGGGCGGCTGATGGCACACGCTTTGGAGGACAGCGTGTGTTCATCTTCACCACTGCCGAGTCAACGCAGGGGTGGTAGCGGTGGGCTGAGCCGAAATACAATTGGGCATTTAAAATTGGGAGAAAAACAGGGTAGAAAAATAAATAAAGAAAGAAAGAAGAACTGGATCTTGACTGCTGAAATCTCATGAGCCACAAGCACAATTCCTGCTCAGGCTTTGTGACAGTCTGGCTGAGTGGTGTCGTCAGAACCAGGAAATGAACACACAGCACTGCGAGTGAAATAGTGAATGAAAGCGCTGCTGCGCGGTTTATTAATTACGGGAAAATAAAAGGTTTTAACAAACACAAAAACACTTTGTAAAATAAAAACGGCACAGTAGCCAAAAGGAACAGACAATAAACAGACAGACAAACGAGTGAAACCAGACACAAACAAGTACACGTAGTAGCAATTGTTAAATATTTCCTCTCTTACCCGTTCTCCACTCACGAACACACAACCCCGAGTGAGTAAAATGTGCATCTATATATACTGTTATGCCGGGATTCAATTACTAATTGATTATTCACGTGAATCCTAGCACGTGATTTAATTATGTGCAACCTCGTGCTCACATATTAAATACTTTAAATGCACGTGAAGTGATGTGCCATCCTCGTGCCTAAATACAACTATATATTTTAAATAACTTGTGCTGCACACACCTATTTATATCCCTTGCAGCCATCTCTATACACCAACATTAAACACACCACACGCAACATGCAACACAGAAATGCACACAGGGGCAGGGCACATTGCCAAAGGCTTACATGGATTTTTACAGCTATTTCTATCATGAGAAAGCGATTGACCCTGCCCTTAAAGTTACGCTGCCAAAAGGACATCCTTTTGCTGTTTCACGATGTATTCATGTGACAACGTCACACAATCATGACTATAGTCGATTTTCACGTGCATGTAAACCCAGCCAATGATGCACCTATTGACCATGGTCAAAATTGTGTGCAGATGGTTTGAAGAGCATGACAGAGACTTCAGGAATCTTCTATCGCCACCACAATCCCCAGATCTCAATCCAATTGCATTTGTCATCATGATCCTCTGCCAACCACGCTGGTTGAATTGAGTGCGGGTAGAATTTTCTGACTAATCATTTTTGCTGCAACGTATTCATTGCCATTTTGTTGCAGAAGATGACTACGCCAAGTTAAAGATGGAAAAGTAGATAATACAGTATTCACTTTCCAATGTGGTTCAGATGTTCCTATTAGTATGCAGGAGTATATTTGGTCGTATTCTAATACCAAAATAAATGTCAGTATAAACCACTAGAGGCACATTTAAAAAAAGGTACAGATCTGCTAATTAAAATGTAAAAGGTTGGTCATTTGGCAGGTCTTGAAAGTCATTCTTGGACGGCCGAGGGGTTGCAATGAAGAGCCCTAGCACTGAAGATAATTTATCCTAGGTTGAATGGAAGTGTAAGAGTGTGTATGCTCAGTCAAAAACTTTGTTGTATTTGCATAGTCTTGTGCATGATACAGAAGGGTAAACAAGTTTGCAAGCTTGTGAGACACATGGGCGTGGTCTGGGACACTGAGCTTCCTAAGCCTTGCTTATGTGCGTGCTCCTGCATGTGCTTTGTTTCAGTGAGGGTAGTATGCACAGAATTCAGAAGATAGAACTGCAGAAAACATGCAGGTCTCTTGAACATGCAAGTCATAAACTTGGCATGAAAGGACACAGAGATTAGCATTCCAGCGTATCCTCACCCATACATATCAAGCATTTTTTTTATATACTTTTAAAGGTTATGCCTAGTCACAGACTTTTTCTGTCAGTAACCCCAATAATTTAATAATAAATAAAGTTCCTTGAAAATGCCTGAGAAATAATCCAATAACAGTTTAGAACAATGCAACAACTGAGCTAGGAGGTATTGTTTTTTTTATCAAAATGAAATGTCTCCAGTAAACAATTTTTGCCTTAGCATACCAACATCAAAGTTTGCAAGCAAAAACTACAGCTAGCACCCAGGGTTGATTTGATCCCAGTTCACACAGCTGAGGTTTGAAAAGGTCACAGCAACAGTATGGACCAATATTCAACATCAAAATGAAACCACAAAGCACACAGAGATTAGACCTTATCTTGGGAAGTAAATATACACTTTCTTATTTTAAATTCAATAATTGCACACTTCTGTAGGCAGAAGGTGTATGTAAGAACCATGTCAAAAGTATGAAATATGGGGCAGCAGTGTGGAGTAGTGGTTAGGGCTCTGGACTCTTGACCGGAGGGTCGTGGGTTCACTCCCAGGTGGGGGACACTTCTGCTGTACCCTTGAGCAAGGTACTTTAGCTAGATTGCTCCAGTAAAAACCTAACTGTATAAATGGGTAATTGTGTGTAAAAAAATAATGTGATATCTGTATAATGTATAATATGTATAATGTGGTATGTTGTAACAATTGTAAGTCGCCCTGGATAAGGGCATCTGCTAATAAATAAATAATAATAATAATAATGAAGGGTACATTGTGTTGTTGCACTTTGAGTTTCTTCAAAAAAACAGTGCAATTAGTTACAAATTTAAGAAGATTGTCACCTTGAATGCACATGTTTAAAATATAAGATAAGCATTTTATCATGTAAAATTTTACCAGTAGGGGAGACTGGGGGTAGTAACAAAATGTCTTCACTTTTTAAGCATCAAAGACTCTCGGGGCCCAATTTTGATGAACGCTAAAAAAAATGGAAGGCAACGGGCAAACTCTGTGCAAACAGCGTCTGCGTTGCGTCCTGCCATATTGCCCATGTTGTGATTCTGAACAGAGCAAAGGCTGGACGGTAGCGCGATTTGGTTAGCGCGGGCCAATCCATGGAAAGTGGGAGGCATTTTTTAATTGTAGTTAAGCGTTTTGATTTTGTTTATGCCATTATTCATTTAATGTCATATATATATATATATTTTTTAATTTCGGTGGCCATACATATTCAACACTACACACATTGTATTAGGCTTATAATAAAATGAATCAGTTTGGAATTACTTTGTTCACACAGGTATGAAGTATAAGCTTTATATCATTTAAAAAATCTGCCTTCCGTTTTGTGCCTTCTACAGAAAAACACAAATTGTCATACAGGTTTTTCACATGGTTTCCTTCTTTGTATAAACTGGAAAATCGACTTGGAGTAACAAGACATACTAGTAATGTTTAAAGTCAGTGCACATGGAAAAGGGTTACTTGTCATGTAATTTAAAGTCACTAACCCTCCTTCGGCATGGGTGAATATTTACTTAGCTCTTCTGGAAATTGAAATTGCGTTACCTACAGAATATCCATCCTTTTTATTGCTGGGGTTCATAATTGTATGTTGACAGCTACAATCACAAACTCTGGGATAAATTAGTTACTAGAAAGTAGTGATAAATATAACTGCTGCTCTTTATATTGACATGTATGGATTTATAAAGTCCTTTAGAATTGTACCTTTCCTGATAAAGATTAGTCACACCATTAGTTTTGTTACATTGACCTTTGTGCTGCCGCATGTATGCATATTTTGCTCTAAAAGAAAATAATAGAAAATTAGATCAATAGAACATGTTTTTTATTACATGTAAACAAAAGTATACAGAGGCATTCATCCTATCTGCATATAATAATTAAGAAGATTAGGAGCAGTTCCTATTAAGCTTTCTATTCAAGATTGAGGACCATTCCCTTTAAATATTTTCAGTGGAGGAAACACAGATAACATCATGAAAATGGTGTCCTTTTTCAGAACACTTTGGGGAACATTTTAAAGTACTTCAGAAACCATATAAACTTTTTTTTTTTTCAACACAATATTTTGTTTTTTGTTTGAATTTATTTATTTATTTATTTAGTTACGTAATTTGTATTATGTATTCTGCTTAGAGATACATGTATAAAAACATGTTATTCTATGACCCGAGGGACCTTACAATACTTCCTGAAAGTTTTGTTGAAAAATATTAATGTTTGGACAAATTACAAGACATTGTTTTACCTGAGTGATTGCAATGACATAATACACGTTTATTCTCAGGGTCTTTATAAGCAATAATGGACACTACTCTGAATTTATTTTCTCAAAATAAATATTTATAAAGAAAATAGCTATTCATTCCATTATTATCAGTAATAAGGAAAAAAAAAACATATCTGATACATTTAGTTCATGAAATAGTATATGCTTATATCGACTTGTTTCTTTATTTATAAATGTTGTAAAACACGAGACAGAATAAATGTTTTAATATAATTATATGATTAAGTCAAATACATCAGATTTACAGTGTTTCCCCTTTTTTATTAGCTCTAAACAAGTTCCTGTGATGTTTTGTCTCTTCCTGGCTGCTGTAAACAGTCTCCGCCCTTTAGACACTAAATGCCCCTCTCAGTGACGTTACACTATCAGGAAGTGAACGTCAGTCCCTCCCCTATCCATTGATGTGTGTTTCAAGACTGTACTGTAAGTCATCAAAACAAAGTGCTTTTTTTATCGTGTTTACACAACCGCAGTCCTAGAAGTTCACTTCAGTATGATCGTGTTAACACGATCCCGGTCCTTAAAGGATTAAGACTGGGGCGACGCCTAATTTTTCACCATCGATATTTTACTTGGTCTTCGTCAAGGCATTTGGTAGCTTGGTGCAAGAATTGTAACCAGTTTTGGAAACGCAGCTCCCTCAAAAAAATTTACAGGCCTCACAATGCATCTTTTTTTTCAAAAAAAGAATCAACTGGTGGTACTGGTCAACGTCAAATAATTAATCAGATTTTATATTTATATATATGAATAATAATACAACTGCAACTACTAATAATAATGAGCTTGTTATCTGAATGTTGAGTAGTGAGTCGTATCCCACAAACATTGTAACCCACAAACAAAAAAGAAAATGACCATGTACAGCATTTACATTGATAAATAATGTCTTGATAAAGAATAATAAAGAGATGTCTACAAAATATTTGTTTAGGTTTAATAGTCTACCTCAAGGCTAGCTATTTTTTAAGTTCTACAGTTATATATTGCTTTGGACACAAATTACATGAAAACATTTTCTAAAGTAAATGTTTTTTTAAATTGCCAATACCAGTGTTTCTTAATTTTTAAAGTATTTTGGTCAGGTCTCATGTGCAGAATTTTGGAAACTATACTGTACAAGAAAATGTACTTTGCCCATGTTTACTTAGACTCGGATTTGTATTCTCTAGTTATGCCAACTGGCTTTGTTTCATAAAACTTTTTTTTTTTTTAACCTTAATTTCTAAAAACAGTGTGGTGGCTTTAAGTTTTGGGCTACAGAGACCCACTTTTTATGAGAATATATTGTAGAATTCGATACTCCAATTTGACAACCAGATGGCGCAGCAGCGTTGATTGTGAGGTGAAACAGAATTTCATGTGGAACGGAATTTAACACTATACTAGCAATGATTATAAAGCTGAACGAAATTTCATCATGAGCTGAATTCAACACCAAACAAGGAAAAAAAGTGACATTTCCCTTGATTTGTAACATAGATGTAATTCAGAGTAACCACACCAATACTTTGAAAACTTAAGAATGATTGGGAGATGGAAAAGGAGATTGTAGTGTTGGAAGATGATTATGACAACATTTTCTAACACCTTCAACAAGGTTCCTATCCACTTGGTGCATCAAAAACTTTCAAGCGATTAATAAGGAAGAAGGACAAATCCTTTAAAATAAGTGAAAATACCCTTTTACTGTCTGAAACCAGGAGTCCATCGCATTTATTCAAAATAAAATGGAAAAAACAAAACATTAAAAAATGATAAAAAGATGTAAAATAATACCTACTCCCATGTGATAAGTGTCAATGTGTCAACCCCCCTTTGATGAATAAAACAGGAACTCCATCCATTTGGATTCAAGGTGGGGCCTTATTTAAGCAGTTTGGGATTGACATTATAGGTTTTTTAAAGTAAAGTTGGAGTAGCAACCGTAACATCATCTCATTCACTTGCTACTTTTCAAAGTGGCCTAAGGGAAGTCCAAGCAAGCATAAAGATACAAGGTCTGTTGCCATGTTTGTTTTTTAACTTTATTGTCAATATGGTGCTGCTGAAGTTATTATTTCTTATCAGGGACATTAATTTGTTAACAGTGTCCCTGCAGAATTGTGTTCCACATTTAATGCTGAACATTGTATAACCTCTGCATACCACCCCCAAAGTAAAGGCCTTGAAACCTAAATTCAACTGATGCCAGGGTCTGATTTAAATCACTGAGTCATTTTCATAATTGCTCGTCATTAAACCAAGTTATTTGTGCAGTCTTGAAAGCATCTGCCAAGCAAGCACCTTACCAACCATACATAGCCTAATAGTTATCTCAATGCTTTGTAAAACAAACCATCTTGTTGGATATTTTGAGGCAATGGCGAGGACCTTAAACCGCAATACTGCCTCCTACTGCATACTGTTCTCCCTCTTTCCCGCATAAAAAAGAAAAAATGACACAGCAACTATGTAAACATATATGTCTATTGTGAGTATTTACAGTGTGTTTGGGGGAGGGGGGGCTTGTATTTCATAACACCCACAAATATGGTCATTTTAACTAGTAGTTATTTTTAGTTACAGGACCAGTAAACTCAGCTAAAAGGCACCCAAGCTGGTATGCACTTTCCTTTTTCAAGAGACACTGGCTTGCTTCTCTGAAGCTCTCCACTTCATCAGTGTGACATTAACATTCACAATATTAATTGCCAAATTATCCGCTGCAAGATGTTTTACTTAATGAGCCTTCTCTGTCGTTTTCTCCAGACGATTCTAAACCATTTATGTCACATTATAAAGAACACAAATATGTTAATATAGAAAAGACTAGAATTTAAATAATATAAAAAAGGAAAATGCCACACTTACTGAAGTAATTTCAACATCCATCTTTTCTAAATCATATTGTCACACATAATGTGTTTTGGAAGCAAGGAAAACCGTTTGGTAAGCATTTGATATTGTATTATAGATGTTTTGTGGTAAAATGAAAGCATTTGTCTAGAAAAGAGGTTTGGAAAGCTTTTTTTATTCATGTCGATCACATTTAAATGACACTTGTAAAAAAATCATTGCTTTATATCTATAGCACCACACTATATCATGGAACATTTTCCTTTTATAAACGATAAGAACTATCAGAATATGTAGCTGTTGAAAGCAAATCGAGGGCGCAGAACCAGAGGGGCGTAAGTGACATTTTTGTCAAAATGGCATATTATATATCAAATTAAAGCTCTTGATGAGATCTATCTAGTGCCAAAAGGAAATCACAAACTACATTGAATAAAGTGAGAAAGTAATTAAGACACAACTGCAAAATCTAGGTAAACTTAGTGCCAAGAGGGCATAACTAGCACACTTACGCCCTCCTGACACTGAGTGTTGCATTGTGGTATGTCTGAGTGACAGCAGAGGAGTCAAAATGGCTGAAAAAAGCTGTAAAATAAAGCTTTGTGTAAAACAATATCAATAACTTTTGTGGATATTTTACTCAGTTAAACTGAGGATTCAAGCAATGAATTCACTACAGAATAAGAACCAGACCATGCCAATTGTAGAAAATCTTGTAAATTATATTTTACATTAGTATTTTTTAAGTATAATTTATGAAATATGACTGTATATGTGAACATTTATATTTTAAAAATACATATTGATTTATTAATGAGTTAGTGAAGAAAACCACACTTATCTGCAATGGGTATTCATTCCAGTGTGTTATAATGCAAAATTTCTGGTTCTATTCTTACTTAGTGTCCCTCAACATAACTTGATCTTGGGAGCTCCGGTATCCCTTTGTGGGCAAAGAAAGTCTCATTCGGACCACTTAATGAACTTTTCTTTTTCTACAAATCAAAGCACATAACTCATATTTTAATAACCATAGTCTCACCTTTCTAATGCGATTGATGTGCCTGTTTTTGTGAGCAAAGTTCTGTGAAGTCAGGTGTAATGTTTGTCAGCTTTAGCCTCAGGTCAGGTTCAGCATTCATCCTGCTTTTGTATTTGGTCTTGAAGGCAGCAAGTGATGAAAATCCCATCTCGCACAGGTACGTAGTCGCAAATGGCATCAGAAAATGCACAGCTTTGTCTGCAAGTTCTGGGTACTCTCCATTTCTCTGAATCCAAAACTCCAATAGGGAATGTCTTAAATTCTGACTTTAATGTTTCGTCGCAAGAAAGCTCCAACAAGTAGTCTTGTGCCTTAGTGGAGAAGCCAGCGGGCAGCTCACTGATTTCAATACTGAATGGGTTACAGATTCAGTTGTTGGGTTCGGCTTCAAGTGGAAAGTAATCTTCAAACTGTTTCTTGAGAGCAACAAGATGTTCTTCAATGTCATTTTTTATTTTGTTGTCAAGTGCCAGTTAATTTTCAGACAGAAAACCTTCCAATGTTGGAAATGCGCTGAAGTCATCCGTCTTTACGAGTCTTGCAATCATGTCAAGTTTCTTGATCATTGCATTGATTTTGTCTCGCGCTTCCAATATAGTCACTGAAACTCCCTGCAGCCCCACGTTCAGCTCATTTAGGCGTGTGAATATATCAGAGAGGTAAGATGAATCTTCAAACAGCTTTTGAATTGGAATAGATGGTCTGTTAGAAATAGCTGTATTTCTGAATGTAGCTCAACGTACTTTGCCTCTTGACAACCACATACTTCTGTATGAAGAAGAAGTTGGACATGGGCACTACCCATTTCATAGGTCAAGCTTTTATGAAATTAACAGTCGCCACAGCAGAGTCCAAAATGGCCTTCATTTCCACTGGCATTTTCTTGACAGCTAGTGCCTCTTGATGAATGCTACAGTGCACCCATTTCGCATTAGATGTCACTTCATTGATACTAGCCATTACCTCACTATGTCTTCTCATCATTGCTCATTCACCGTCAGTACATACTCTGACACAACGTTGCCAATCAATACCGTGTTCCTTCACAAACTCATCTAATAACTGAAAATATGTTCTGCGGTTGTTATTGTTGTCAGTGAACGACAAAACAAAATATCTTCCAGTACTTACCCTTCCCACTCATACCTGATGTATACAAGAAGATTCGCAAGGTTAGCGACATCAGTGGTCTCATCCAGTTGCAATGCAAAATACCTACTGCTGTTCACACGTTTCACAAGAATCTCTTTAACATTAGCTGCCATATCATGAATTCTGCATTACACAGTGTCATTTGAAAGAGGCACACAATCCAACTGCTTTGCTGTCTTCTCATTATAGACACAAGTTATTTAGCTGCAGGCAGAATAAGTTCTTCCCCAGTAGTGTGTGGCTTTCCGCTTTGGCGATTCGAAGGCTGGCATGATATGAAGCTTCCAGGGCCTTTACATTTACTGTTGCATTAGCAAACAAACTTGCTTTCCCTTGTTTCAACTCAGTGAGTTTGCGCTGAAAAAATTCAGGAGGTTAATCTTTCAAAGCAGCATGTTTTGTCTGCAAATGACGCTGGAGATTTACAGGCTTAAAACTTTCGTTAGCCAGCACTTCATAACATAACACACATTGCGGCTTTGGTTCATCTTATTCACCAGTCCATGTGAAGCCCAAATTAATATAGCTTACTCGTATTTTCTTACCGTTTATCGCCGTTTCGCTCTATTTTCATTAACGGTACTTCCACTGGTACTGGTACCTGGCACACACGGACCTGCACTCAAATCATCCGCAGATGTATGTCCGTTTGCTTTAGTCTCATGTTCGACTTTGGATTTTTCACTGATCTCACTATCATCACTGGCTTGATTATTTGTTGTTTTCTTTTTCAAAGATCCCTTTTTCAGCCACAAATCCATTTCTGGAGGTTGAACGACTGCTACTAGCCTACTGCACTACATTTTTAGAAAACGCACTGGATTCTGGTACAGTACTTTTCACGTGACAATGATGGAAACCGAGTCATGTGAGCTCAGAATCAGTAATGCTATGAGAACATGTGTAAAAGTTAATAATAATATCAAATATTAGCTGTAGTATTGATTCCAACACTATACGTTAGAATAGTTCTCATAGAATACTTAATCATCAACTATCTGTATGTACAATTCTATATTATATAGGATCTATTAATTCGCTGCTGCTTCCTTTCCATAATTATGCAACCTTTCCGAGCAGTTTGAGAACTGCTGTCTTAAGCCTTGTATTATTAATTCATAGTTATTTAATATGAATTATTAAATATCAATGGCAAGTCTTGAACAATGGTACATATTAATAATCAATTATATTTTATTAAAACAATGATATCCATGGTTACTGATAGTATAAAAACAAAAACTGTTATTTGCAAATATTTCTCAAGACGTGAAATATTAGTCAGCTAGCTTTAACAGTCACAAGATAATTTATCAATATTACCTGATCTGGGAGAACACCTTAAAGGCATCCTGGAGATGTCGATTATCTGGGGAACTCACTGTCTTGCTGTAACAGGGCGAGCAGCCCTGTACATTGTTTTGTTTATTTTATTTTTAGAACGGAGTCCCCTCCGCCCATGTGCAGTGTATTTTGTATTTGTTTTGTTTTATGATTTGTTTTATTGTATATTTATGTCGGCGAGCGGCGTATGTTTTATTGTTTTGTTTAGTGACGGCGTAGCCGTTTGTTTATTTTATACTGTTTAGTAATGTGGATGGGAAGCCCCATCCACATGGTATTTAAAAAAAACTCGTGCAGAAGGTGGCCATCTCCCGAATTAATTAGGTGATTTAATTTGTTGCTAATCGGGAGATGGTCACCTGTTATAAAAAGCCTGCAGCTCTCCAACTCAGTGTGGGTGTTTGGAGCGAGAGGAGAGAACGAGAGGAGAGAAACTTAAAAAGAAAACGTAAAGAAAGATTCCAGGAACAGTGACAGCAACTGCCCAGCCTGACCTGGGATCGTATTATTTATTTTGTGTCAGAGATTTGTTTTTGTTGTGACGTCACTGCTCGTCCTCCCTGTCACACTTGCCCAAACTCTTTAGTTTATAAAGGTACAGCTCTATGGCATTACATCAGTCCTGATAGCTATGCATTTTTAACACAGTTTAGTTGAATTCCTAATATGTATGAAATGATGGAGTTATGCCACATGAGATCATTCTCTTTACCCCACGGGGCTCTGCATTCACTCATGGAGCAATACCTTATACTGTGAAGACCACATAAAGATGCATTTCAACAGAATGTTCCCGTGAGAGAACGCATACATTTTATCTTAACTTACAGGATGCATAAATCACTGCCTTCTACACAGAACCAACATTTAATATTCATTTTAATCCTTCAGTAATATTTTTCAAATCTCAGATAAGATGTTTGTTAAACCCATTTACAAGTATATGTTAATTTCTATATAAATAACTAGTTCCGTTTTTTATTATTGCTATTACTACTTAAAACATATGCTCTCCTCTGGCCCTTAATGACATACACCACAGCTCAGCCACCAATAACGTTTGGTCTTAAACCCTCTCATTATTGCTCACAGTGTAGCCAAAACAACTACAAAAACAAAACAAATCACAGGGATTCATTTAACAAGTCCAACGAACTCCCCCAGCTAGCTGTGGATTCTCCCACCACCAGCTGGAAACTAGTGCCCTAATATGCAAAATGAATTGTAAATGCAAAATCTTTCTGCAGGGGACAAAGGTCTTTAAAATGATATCATATAAAATAATTACCAACCTATCAATTGTTAAACCTAATGAAGTCTCAATTGTTTCTTGGATCAAATTCTCCCAAACAACATCAGGAATAAAAAAAAAAATTAAAATAAAAACCCATTGCCCAAAGTTCTGAATGAAGGGCAAAGATACAAATAAGACATGATTTTAATCCCACTTGTTCCATTAGAGCTGCATAATATACTGCAAGCTTCATCTGTCATAGTTTAATGACTATGATGTCAATCACAGGGGGAAATCATATCTAATAGCTTGTCAACACTTACAATATACATTCACAGCTGCACCCATCTCCCCAGCAGTTCATACTGTATACTGATTATATCCTAGAGATGACAGGGGACGCAATTATGCAACTGCGTATTTTAATTCCTTTTTTGTCTGGTTTAAATCTTAAACACTGATCTCAGGCTACCTTACTTTTGGATTATTAATATTTATGCTACATGTACAAGAGCATAGCAATTACTAACATTAGTGCAGTTGGCACCCTACCCTATACCTTTGAGATGGTTGTATTTTCCACAATATATATATATATTCCATTTACAGTGAATTTAATCCACCACCAGTTCCTTGTTATGCCCCCTCCCTCCTTTATGTCGTTCATTATGATATTGCTGATGGTACAAATTACACTAATGGTTTTAGAGACATTTCTGTCAGTACATTAGGAAATGACTAATGCATCATTTGCACAAACTCTGTTGCTCTTCTGCTTGAATGTACAGCAAGTTTCATAGCACTAAATTATTACAAAAATGCTTGAATGCAAGTTTCTGCTTCTGTGTGTGTGCTAGTCCTAGTGAGAAATGCAAGCCTTGTGTCATATTTTCAACAGGAATAAGGACATTTAAATGTATTACACTTTGGGTCTCTATCAACGTTCAGTGAAAGATCAATATTGGTCATTATTGGATAGACTCTCCAGATCTAGCTGAGTTGCATCATTTGTAATACGGCAGACATAGCAATAAAGAAATTCAATGCTCCCAGCTCAGCTTCTGTCTCAATCCAATACTCTTAGGATGCATGTTTTACAACAAAGTACAAGTATTTTCTCCAGCCACATAAACCCCTCTCAGTAAATACCATTACCTGCTGCAAGACTTTTAAATCCTGCTGGAATATATGAGAAACTAGCCAAATCAGATTTCCTGCACCCTCCCCACCCTTCCCTAGAACTTGGATTCTAGAAGCTTTGTATTTAATATTAAATCTGTACTGACTCTTCAATTGATCGTAAACGATATCCTTCTCATCAAATTGATCTTTTTTCTGTTGGGTATACTGTTGGGTAACAAACTTTTTATTTGGGCTGACTTAGCAATATTCAACGAAAATTATGAAGTTGGGGTTTGTTAGATTTGTACTGGATGCTTGACAGCTTGGAAAACCAACTTGAAAGTTAATACTGTTCAAGGAACACATCTAGTCCCATTCAACTTTTTCTATTATGTTACTGATATACACAAGCTTAAATAAAATGTTGCTACTAATTAGCAATTAACCGACCAGAACTGGGTCTCTTTTTACTACCCAGGTATCGATTTTTAATTTGAGAATTTAAAGAATGGGAGGCTGTGTGGTCCAGTGGTTAAAGAAAGGGGCTTGGAACCAGGAGGTCCCTGGTTCAAATCCCACCTCAGCCACTGACTCATTGTGTGACCCTGAGCAAGTTACTTAACCTCCTTGTGCTCCGTCTTTCGGGTGAGACGTAGTTGTAAGTGACTCTGCAGCTGATGCATAGTTCACACACCCTAGTCTCTGTAAGTCGCCTTGGATAAAGGCGTCTGCTAAATAAACAAATAAAAAGAAAATGTAGCAAATATGACAATGCAGTTGTAAGCACGGGTCTCTGGCCGGCATAATAAAGACAACTTTAAAACAAACTTTGCATTAGCGGCAAGTACACCTCAATAATAATAACTGTGGTGACTATTCTTCTCAGAAACTAAATCGTAAAGAAAACAACATAACACCATCCTTTATGTCAGTGATAACTCTTAATTTACTCTTAAGTCACGTGACAAATGTGTAAGGGAGGCAGCACCTGTGTTGAAAACTGGAAGAAAGTGGGCGGCAAAGAAAGCCGTGGAAGATGCAAAGGCTGCCCTTCGAATCGGTGATATCATGGGGCAAGTTCAGCATGAAAGAGGAGGTCTTAGTTCAGCTCCTTCTACATGGCACAAGGCATCCCCAACTCAACAGAGGAAGCTGGTAGTCAATGAGGTGAAAAAGCAGGAGGAGAGAATGAGGGGCGTAAAGGCCGTTTCCCAGGCCAAGCAGGGAGAACGGATGAGATGGGAGTGTGGAACAATGCAGGATCGGCTGGCAAGACCTATGGACAATGGAACAGAGCAGGATCAGTTTCCTCATCAGGTCAACATATAATGTTCTTCCATCACCACAGAACCTAAACCTCTGGGTGGGAGAGGATCCCTTATGTCCTTTGTGTTCATCACCTGCAACATTAAGGCAAATTTTGGCAGGATGTAAGGTGGGTCTTAGCCAAGGACGGTTTACTTGGCGCCATGACCAGGTGCTGCGATGTTTGGCCTTAGCATTGGAAGACAAGCGAAATATGACCAATAAGTTGCCACCAGTTCCATCAAAATATTACAAACAAAAGTCAACATTTCTCCACCCAGGAGAACAACCGCCAAGAAAAGGTGTTAAAACTAAGCATCACCCAGGACAACTGGAAGCTGCTAGAGACTGGAAAATGCTGGCAGATGTTGGTGAATGGCTTATCTTTCCACCTGAGATTGCCATCACTAACCTTTGAGCAGATATTGTCTTGTGGTCTGGATCAGCACGCCTTGTTCACCTGGTAGAGTTAACAGTGGGGCAGCAGTGTGGAGTAGTGGTTAGGGCTCTGGACTCTTGACCGGAGGGTCGTGGGTTCAATCCCAGCTGAGGGACACTGCTGCTGTACCCTTGAGCAAGGTACTTTACCTAGATTGCTCCAGTAAAAACCCAACTGTATAAATGGGTACTTGTATGTAAAAAATAATGTGATAACTTGTAACAATTGTAAGTCGCCCTGGATAAGGGCGTCTGCTAAAAAATAAATAATAATATTAATAATAATAACAGTGCCATGGGAGGATGCTGTAGATGAGGTGTATGAGAGGAAGAAAATGTGGTATGCTCAACTAGCCGCGGAAGCGGAATAGCGAGGATGGAGAGTCCAGGTTTACCCAGTGGAGGTTGGGATGTTGAGGATTTGTGGCACACTCTACAACCCGGTTTCTCAGAGACGTCGGATTCAGTGGCCAAGAGTTGCATCGCACAGTGAAGAACTTATCTGAAGCAGCAGAGAGGAGCAGCAACTGGCTGTGGTTGAGATGGAAAGATTCCGGTTTGGGATCTCAAGCACAATAGAAAGAAAGAAACGCTAATGTACGGGTAAGTAAGCTGGGTTGAGTTGAGTGGGGGATGGAGGGGGGTGATGCTAGGACTCCAGAATCACCGTCGAGCCCTCATGAGGTGTCGTGGACTAGTCGACAAAACACAGCGGATGGAAGGTGCCCACTTGAAGACCCCAGAGATGTACCCTACTTAGCTCAATCCAGACGGTTGTCATGCTGATGCGCTGGGGAGACCGCACTGTGGTTGATCCCCGGAGCCAGCATCGCAGCCGTTGTGTGTGCTGATGCACTGGGTAGGCAAAATAAGCTGATCCCTGAAGCCAGCATTACACTTCAGCCATCAACATCAGGCAGAAGGATATCTACATCGTCACATGGAAGAAAACGCTACGTCTTAGTTGGTGCTTATCTTGGCGAGAGCCGAGTTCAAATCACAATGAAGTTTTAACATCTACTCTCATGTAATGGAAATCTTAATTATCCACTAATAATAATTGTGTGGCTTCCAATACAGAATGGTTTACCTATAGTTTCTTACCAAAAAGATAACATAAGTAGCCTTTATTTAAAAATAAACAAATAACTGAAGTATTGTGCATGCTGTACCCCAGAAAACAGACTAAAAAATGTAAACATTTATTTTTATTTTAATTAAGTAGATTTACTAAGAAAAAACATATGCACTCCAAAATGTGTAGTTGCAAAGTACAAAATTAAATCAGTATGAGAAAAACATTAATCACAATGCTTTGCTTGGATGCCATGTTAATGTAAAACTGAAATATTTACGTTTATTTATCAGTTCGGATTTGGAGGACTGCACCTTTAAGTTTCGTTTTGGACTATTGTGTTTGCCAAAGAGAGACCGGTGAACAATAAAGTTAGAAAAACCAGATGTGACAAAAAGTGATAAACAGGAAAAGCGAGAGAAAGCAGTAAGATATACTCCTTGCATATACTTTTGTTTTGTGAAAACTGAGAACATAAGAACATAAGAAAGTTTACAAACGAGAGGAGGCCATTCAGCCCATCTTGCTCGTTTGGTTGTTAGTAGCTTATTGATCCCAGAATCTCATCAAGCAGCTTCTTGAAGGATCCCAGGGTGTCAGCTTCAACAACATTACTGGGGAGTTGGTTCCCTCACAGACCCTCACAATTCTCTGTGTAAAAAAGTGCACCCCGTCACAGAACCCACAACATCTAAAACTGCACAAAAGTTAGAAAACTTCAAATGTAATATTATTGCAGACCATTTAATGGCAAAGCATTGCATAAATGAAGTAATTGAGGGAATTAAATAATTGACTAACATACAGTACAATACTGACCATGTGTAAATATCCCCTTCATAACCAGCCACTGCTACTGGATTTTACCATATGCAAACATATAAGAACATAAGAACATAAGAAAGTTTACAAACGAGAGGAGGCCATTCAGCCCATCTTGCTCGTTTGGTTGTTAGTAGCCTATTGATCCCAGAATCTCATCAAGCAGCTTCTTGAAGGATCCCAGGATCTTGAAGGATCTCAGCTTCAACAACATTACTGGGGAGTTGGTTCCCTCACAGACCCTCACAATTCTCTGTGTAAAAAAGTGCCTCCTATTTTCTGTTCTGAATGCCCCTTTATCCAATCTCCATTTGTGACCCCTGGTTCTTGTTTCTTTTTTCAGGTCAAAAAAGTCCCCTGGGTCGACATTGTCTATACCTTTTAGGATTTTGAATGCTTGAATCAGATCACCGCATAGTCTTCTTTGCTCAAGACTGAATAGATTCAATTCTTTTAGCCTGTCTGCATACGACATTATTATTATTATTATTTATTTCTTAGCTGACGCCCTTATCCAGGGCGACTTACAATTGTTACAAGATATCACATTATTTACATACAATTACCCATTTGTACAGTTGGGTTTTTACTGGAGCAATCTAGGTAAAGTACCTTGCTCAAGGGTACAGCAGCAGTGTCCCCACCGGGGATTGAACCCACGACCTTCCGGTCAAGAGTCCAGAGCCCTAACCACTACTCCACACTGCTGCCCTGTTAAACCCAGAATAATTCTGGTTGCTCTTCTTTGCACTCTTTCTAGAGCAGCAATATCCTTTTTGTAACGAAGTGACCAGAACTGAACACAATATTCTAGGTGAGGTCTTACTAATGCATTGTAAAGTTTTAACATTACTCCCCTTGATTTAAATTCAACACTTCTCACAATATATCCAAGCATCTTGTTGGCCTTTTTTATAGCTTCCCCACATTGTCTAGATGAAGACATTTCTGAGTCAACATAAACTCCTAGGTCTTTTTCATAGTTCCCTTCTTCAATTTCACTATCTCCCATATGATATTTATAATGCACATTTTTATTGCCCGCATGCAATACTTTACACTTTTCACTATTAAATTTAATTTGCCATGTGTCTGCCCAATTCTGAGAAAATAAATAAAACCTCCATCATTGGAACCCTTGCATCACCCTGAATCAATACAAGTACAACATTATATTAAGAACAACGGCGGAATATGGCCAATAGGTGTCGCAAAGAATTCCGCAGCATGACGCGCATTTAACATAACTGTATTCAAACTGAGATGTTTAATATTATTATTATTATTTCGATGTTTTCAGTGTTACACAAATCTACGGATCTGAAGGGACTAAATGTATGTGTACTATGTAGTATTTAAATATGTATCATGCACTTAAAACATTAATATATGTGCAGGGATGCCAAGGGTTGGCTTTCCTTAGAGTGAGATTAGGGTTAGGGTTAGGGTTAGGGAGATTTACAGCCCCAAAGAGTGAGATTCAAGGTCAGAGAATGAGACTTTCCAGATGTGGTGTTATGTCATTGCTTAAGACAGGGAATCTCATCTTTGGTCCTTGGTGACATCCAGTAGTCCAGGTTTTTAATCCAACCAGCACTTAATAGTTTTAAAATGTACACTGCTTAATATTGCATATGAAACAATTTGTCCTGATTCATACTAAAGTCTAGGGCATGAGAGAATTCTATATGCAATGCAAACCAGTGGATTCTAAAAGCCTGGATGATTGGAGATCCCTGAGGACCAGAGTTAATAACCCTGGTTTAGGCACACAGTCAGTGGGCATAACAAGAGAAATATACAAAAACCTAACAAAAAATAAATGTTTTATCAATACAACAATGTTTATTTTGCATATCACCTTGTCATAGTGACAGTACAAATATTATTTGGTTTGTATATTATTGCTCATATTACCTGCTAACTTTCGATCAAGTCCTGCTCGTTTTTTGGACAGTCAAGTGTTCACACACACAAAAAAAAATACCTAGTGTAACCTCCTCTCTCCTCTTGCACGCGTATAGAAGGCCTATAGTTTCCATGGTTACCACAGTACACAGGCTTGGAAAGCCTTCCGTTCTCCAAGTCCGTGCCCGTGGCCCCGGGTGTACTGTTGTCTCTTGCAGACCCTGAGAAAAATATTTTAAATCTTTATATAGTTACTCAAAAAGGGCTACAGGTAACTTATACAGGCAAACCGGATTTGACATTGACCTGAGTTACAAACATCAACGTCTTATTCAACTTTCTTGTTAATCACAGATTTAACTGCAATTAATTGACACCACTAACATTTTTTTTAAATCAAACAGTTATCATTATCAAACTATTTTTTTATGTTTTCAACATGGAAATTTGTTGTCTACTTGTAATAGATATTTATGACACGTTTACACAAGATTATTATTATTATTATTTTTTACAATATTGGCACATTTCTTTTTTTTATTTAGACTTAGAATTCTTTTCAAGTGTCAGGTCTTTTTTCATTTTATAGCTTATGTCAGGGGAAATGTCATATAATTTTCAATTAGATGTAAAACTTGGCAGTCCATTTGTTGTCAAATGCAATTTGTAGTAGTTTTGTGGAATTTAACCTCAGGCAACCAAAATGCATTTTGTTTGATTTTTGTCTTGGGTTTTTAATGACAAAAGAATGTGGCCTGTGTGGAGTCGCCTTTTCCTCAGGCTTCATGCTCACTAACCAGGTTATGTTTGATGGAGCATGAAAACTTGATGCACATTCAGCAGCATTAAAGACAGTTACCAGGGAAGGGGATCATTTTTAATTGAGACAGCCGGCAGAGAATGTTTTGGTAGAAAAAAATGGTTACCATTATTTTAGGGATGTGTAATTAGACATGGTTTACTAACAATCTATAACAATGAGGCTCTAGTAAGGCTGTGTTACTCTTTAAGGGAAAATAAACTGCTGAATTTGTTGATTGTTTAAAAATATTTATTACAATGTGTTGTATTTTATCATCAATTACAAATCATTTTTAATGAAAATGACAGTACCTACTATAGGGATGTAAACGGGAAGATCTTATGTGAAACAAGAACATCTCTCATTGACCACTGGTCATCAATAAGGTAATAGTACAGACATTTACATCAGTGACTTTATCATACTCTACAGAAATGAGCTAATGCACATGATTCAGTCTTTCAGCTTTACTATGTGTCAGCAAGCATTTAAGAGTGCAGTACACATGCATGCGTACAGTAACCAACCAATGGCAATAAAAAGTATTAGTATTAAAGTTCATCTGTAGAAATGGTGTGGTAGTGCTTTCAGCTAGTGTGGCAGCTCTTTTTTTTCTCTTGGAAGGGAACTAAAGGTAATGCTTTTATCTTTATAGTAAGTTTGTCTTTTTCATTTTATTTAATTTATAATACTCACTGGGACATCACATGGAAAACACACACAAATCCATAAACCAAAATCCCATTGGAGTAGCCTACTGACTAACTTTTCCAAATCCCTAAACTATAAGCCGGACGGCTAAGCCATTTACCGGTTCATCAAAACACTTGTTACACACACAATACCTTTTAAGTTTTTTAGCTTTTACCACACAAGTTCACCCTCTCAGATCTCTTCACTGGTCTTCACACAGACAGCTAACAAACACTTCTGACCTGCTTTTATACCTGCCTGCTTAACTACAAGCAGGTGTCCCTCATTCCATTAGAGCCAGGTGTTTCCAATCCTGGCTCTAATTACAAACCCCAGGGCTTTCTGGGTGATGTAGTCCTGTATCCCACCCCATGACTACATTTTTTTCTCTCTCCTCCCCCTACTCTGCCACATTGGGTAATTCAACCCTTCAAATTGACTAATGAATAAACTAATGTAAACCAATACATCAATGTATCCTTGGGTGCGAGTTTCTATACACTGTCATTCCTTATAATTATGGACAATAAATTGGAAGTTTACAATGCACATACTTTGCCATTACCTACTGTTAATTATGCTTTTTTTTCTTTTTTTTTTTTTTTTACAAATCTTTATCATACTTATCTGGGATTCACAATGTTTTACTCTTTTACTGCTATACAATATTGTTATTGTGGTAAACCAGAGCAGACTCATAGCTTACATTATTATTATTTATTTCTTAGCAGACGCCCTTATCCAAGGCGACTTACAGTCGTAAACAAAAATACATTTCAAGAATCACAGTACAAGTATTAATACAATTAAGAGCAAGATAAAATACAATCACTTCGGTTCTAGCAAGTACAAGTACATGACAAAATACGATTCAATAACGGAGCAGATAACAGTGTCAGTGATAGTTACATCAGGATATAATTAAATACAACATACTACAGATTAAATGACACTTGACAGATTACAGTACTCTAAAGTACAGGATTAAATGCAGTAAAATAGGGAGCAGATAAGAGCAAGTGCATTTAAGGAAGAGTGATAAGTGTCCAGATGGAAAAGAGGAGTTTCTACAGGTGCTGTCTGAAGAGGTGAGTCTTGAGGAGGCGCCGGAAGATGGTCAGGGACTGGGTAGTCCTCACATCTGTAGGAAGGTCATTCCACCACTGCGGGGAGAGGGTGGAGAAGGAGTGGGCTCTGGAGGCAGGGGAGCGTAGAGGAGGTACAGCCAGTCTTCTAGTGCAGGAGGAGCGGGTGCTGTCTGGTCAAGGCATCTGTAGGCAAGTACAGGAGTTTTGAACTGGATGCGAGCGGTGATCGGGAGCCAGTGGAGTGAGTGGAGCAGTGGAGTTGCGTGGGAGAAGCGAGGTAGAGAGAACACCAGGCGAGCAGCGGAGTTCTGGATGAGCTGGAGCGGACGGGTGGCGGACGCAGGGAGGCCAGCCAGGAGGGAGTTGCAGTAGTCTAGGCGAGAGAGTACCAGGGCCTGGACCAGGAGCTGGGTGGCGTAGTTGGTGAGGAAGGGTTGGATTCTTCGTATGTTGCTCAGGAAGAATAGGCAAGTGCGTGCCAGAGAGAGTGTGGTAGATTCCAGAGGAATGGAGATAGAGAGATCAGAGGAGGGGGAGGAGGAGGAAGAGGGAAAGAAAAGGAGGTCAGATTTAGATAGGTTGAGTTTGAACAATGTTGTTTTAACATGTTGTTAGTGTATGGTAAAGTAAGATTTTGAAAGATTTTTAAGATTTTGAAACTATTTTGCAATCTATCTGTGAAGTGTCCCGTCGTTTTTTTGTGTGGTTTTGCTCTTCAGTCATTACTGTCCAATTGACAGCTAATTTAATATATTCTATACTTTTAGTCATAGCCTTTTATTATTTGTGTGTAATACATCCTCAGAAAAATTATAAATATAATCAAAACAGATGCTCTTCTGATATAAGTACTTGGCACACCCCTAGTTTTTGAGTTCACCAACTTCTTACTAAAAACTAACCCGCTGAAATAAGGATTTTATTGCGATTGTAATTCTTTTATCTCTTTTTCACTTCATGAAAAAAAACAGCTTAAGTTGTAGTTAAAGTACATGAGGGATAGCGCAGCAGCACATGAGAGCAGAACATGGGAGTGACAGAGCTTTTCTGATGTCCGCAATCTGCAACATGTATCTCCTTTGCTTCTGTTTCCTAAAAGTGTGCTGTATGAATGTGGTGTTTCACTGCTAGTGCAGCATGAAGAAAGCTGTACACAAGTGCTAAAACAGAAGGAAGCATTTAAAATCTATAAGGCACATAAAGATGCAAGTCGCTCATTCTGTGATGAATCTTTAATGTGCTGGGCACCCTCACAGAGACTGAGAGAACAAGGCTGAATATGCAAGGTGCAGGCTAAGTGGACACCCATTCCTAAGCACTGTATGCACAGTCCTGACCTTAAGTTCAGAGTTTCAGTGTAATGATCTCCACACTTGTAATGATCTCCACACTTTATATATATATATATATATATATATATATATATATATATATATATATATACATATATATATATATATATATATATATATTGTATATATACAGAGAGAGAGAGAGACTTTTGACTTTTAACTATCCGTTATTGAACATGTTACATTTTCATAAATAAAGTAAAAGCACAAAAATTCCAAAGCCTCCCCAGCGCATCAGCATTAAAACCCCAAAAACTATCACTTTTTTTTTTTTTAAAAGACTATGCTTTAAAAAAATATTTGTTTCCATAGAATCACTGTAAGCTATCTCTCCTCCCTGACTGAGTAGATAGCCTTTCCCACACACCACCTCTCCTAGAAACACTGCAGGTTATTAAAAAGTTTAAAATAGGCACAATCGACCTTTAACCTGCTGACCACCAGCTCCTGTGCCTGTCAGACTTTTCTTCCTGGATTTTAAAATGGCCAGCTTTGCCTGACCTAGAAGAAAATTTACCAGCACACAAGTGTGCTTGTGTTTTTGTCTGTAGATGACCCCGAAAATATATATTTTTTCAATGTAAAATCTTCTCCTGCAGGAGGCTGAACAGAGGCTCCAGTTTCCTGCAGTCACTGTACGTGTGGTAAACAGTCTCCTCCTGCTGGCAGAAGTCACAGACTGAGCTGATGTCAGAGTTGATTCTGTGCAGGAGCCGGCCTGTGGCCAGGATACCATGCAGGAGCCTCCACTGCAGGTCTCCTATTCTCTTGTCCAAGGGGGGGTTGAACAGCATCCTCCATTCTGGGGTCCCCTTGTCTCCCAGGGACAAGTGAACCCTCCATTTGGGGTCAACCATCCCTCTCAGCTCACGGCAACGGACTGCCTTACTACATAGTTTATTCATTTCTTTAGCGTATAGATTTTTTAAATCTAAATGAATTTTTTGAATTTTAGGAGCGTTCCTTTCTCTTCATCCTCCCGCTCCTCTTCCTTAAACTCTACAGGAGTCACCAGCAGCCCTGGGAAAACAGTACCTTGTCTCTGTTCCCCCTGTCCTCGAGCAATCTGCTCTCTCAGAGCCTCCCTGAGCCCCAGGGAGGGAGCTCCTAACCTGACTCGCCACCCTCTCCACCTGCATCTCACAGTGCCAGCCCAACCTGGCAACCAGCTCAGCCGCACTGAACCAGCGAGAGAGTCCAGGGGCCATCATGTGAGCCAGCCTGATGATTCCAGCCCTCACAAAGCTAGTCTGCATCCTGTGATTGGAGGCACTGTGGTGAGAAAAGGGGATTGAAGAGGTGGGGCTCTTCTAGAAACCTCTGGGCTGTCAGTGTCACTTCCTCTCTTCCCACCCTCACTGTCCTCCAGGTCTATATAACACTTTGATAAAAAGACGGCAGGTCAGAACTGTCCAGAGCATAGTGGTTAATTTAGAACAGGTCATTTTTAAACCCCAGGCCTCTACTTTGCTTAAAAAAAGCAGACAAGCTGCTTCCAGTGAGCCTCCCCAAAAAGCTGCCACCCTGCCAGCGATGCTGTAACACACAAGTCTGGTCACACAATAAGTCTGGTCAGGGTGAATTATATTGTCAATACAATTCTTCAGTCTTATAGCCAAGCTTTTGGAAATAATTTTCCAAAAATAATTGGCACATAAAAGTCAAATAACATTGCTAACAGCATTCATTTTTCTTCTTGAATATTTAATACAGTTTATTTTTCAGGTTTTTCACAATCCTTCTACAAGGAAGTGCCCAAATACTGCAGATAACAACAGTTTGTGTGTTAGTGTAATACAAGTATGGTTGTAAAATGCATGGTAGGTAATTGGTATAATTAGTGTACACTACCATCAATAATTTGGCTGTAATTCTGTTTATATTATACCTTGTGTTTGGCAATCAGATGGGCAGTGGGAACACTCTAAGGAAAAGAGTTTATCCTGATTAAAGATCATGCCTCACAAAAATGGATGAGGGTTAATAAAGAAAAAAATTCTAGAGTCAACTGGTGGTTTTTATCATTACAGCCATACCGCTTTTCCATTGAGTATAGGGCGGGCGTAAAACGTGGAAATGCAGATGGACTGTCAAGAGTACACTGACTCTCAGCTGGGGCCGCTGAAACCCAGTGTTTTGAACTGAGGGGAGGGATGTGTGGCAAAGTGTCGGACGGGAGATATGAAAGCCTAAGATTGACCCGATCTCTGTTTCCTGTGTAAACTAAAAGGTGCAGTAACACAGGACTGACCAATAGATGCCATTAGTCCAATACATTATAGGACTCAGGACAACACAGGAGTCTAATCTGAACGTTGTAATGGAATGATTAATTACAGATTAAGCATGAGGAGGCTGTGTGTTCTGGTGGTTAAAGAAAAGGGCTTTGGTGCCTGGTTCAAATCTCGGCTCACTCACTGACTCACTGTGTAACCTTGAGCTAGTCACTTAACACTAGAACTGCTGCAGTTATACTCATACCTAAAACTGCTGCTGGCAGTCATTATGACTGTTATATTTTAAATGTCTACAAATGGGAAAAAATGGACCGGGAAGGTCCCATTTGACGACTTATGGATTATAACCCTTCAGAAGGGTCGATGACAGCTGAGAGTGATCACGCAAGTGACAATGATTTGAGTCATCAAACAGGATCTTTTATAGAAAGGAAAATAGTATTGAACTGCAGAACAACATACAATCCAAAAAGAGATGGCAGGAGGGTCAAGAGAAAAAAAGGAGGACAATACGGGATACAGACCACAGACTCGCAACTACAACAAGACACGGTAATTAAAGTTATTGACAAACTCTCAATCATCAGTACTGTCCAAAGGACTATCTTTTGTACCAAGATGTAAGGAGAATTATTTTGATGTAATGGTTGATCTGTTTCATTTCTTCAGAAAAATTAAATTAAGACATTTATTTTCTACAGATGTGATTACATTTATGGATAATGAGAACATTACTCGGGACGTTACACCATTTAAACCAAAACATGTTATTAGCCCAAATGTACCTAATGCATCTATTAACACCTTTTGTAGAGCAGTTGAACAAGACGTTATGAAAGCTCTTGAAACTAGACCATATTTTGTACAAGCTAATTTGTCTTTAGAGGAGAGATGTGCTTTGACAGAATTAATGAAAGATGAAATTATTATTATTAAGAAAGCTGATAAGGGTGGAGTGATTGTTGTTCAGGATGTAGATAATTATAGATCTGAAATACTTAAACAACTGTACAATAGCAAGTTCTATAGAAAATTAGAGAATGATCCAACTATACTTTTTCAACAGAAAGTTAGTACTTATTTGGACTCTACAATTACTAATTGCTTGGATTACTATTTTAGAACCTTTATCTAATTTTGTAGATTTTTTTATTAAACCTTATGTTCAGACTCTGCCTTCGTATGTTAGGTTTATTACCTGAAAAATCATGAGAGTGAATTTATTAATGAACTAGCATCCTTTGTTCTGAATCTGAATTATTTTAGTTTTGAAGGAGACTTTTATCTACAGGTAAATGGCACAGCCATGGGATCAACTTTCGCTCCTAACTATGCACATTTATATGTGGGTTTCTTTGAAGATAAGTTTGTCTATAATACATCTGAAAATGTGTTTTTTTCAAAAAATTTGAAATGGTATCGATATATAGATGATGTGTTTTGCATTTGGCCAACGACTGAACAAGAGTTCAATGATTTTTTTCAACTTTTAAATAGTGTAAATCCAAATTTGAAATTTGCTCTTGATTATGATCAGAAACAAGTTCATTTTTTGGGATATAATCACTACATTGTACCAAAAAGAAACTGATACTTTACTCCTAGCCTGTCAATTATATGTTTATTTTAATATTTGCCTTTTGGAAATGATGTACTTAATCTATTAAGCTCATCGATTGATTTCTAACATATGTATATCCTCTTAAAAAAACGTAATTTGTTTATACTGTGATAATGGATAATTGCTAGTTTTCAAATAGTTGAGTGCCAATTAACTGTGTTAAGTGATTGTTAATTTGTGACACATGCGTGTCCTTTATTAATATGTGTCTACAGCTTCTACAAGTTGTGCTCTGATGAAGGTCTTACGACCGAATGGTTAGCTTCTATTGTCTTTTAAAGAATAAAAAAGTGAGATTTGGCAAAATACAGTGTGCAGGAGTGTTCTATTTTTTCATTGTGACATGCGGTCTCCTATGCACTTGTGATGAGACTAATCAGGAGTGCAGATGTTTAATTTATTCTGAAAGAACATCAATATTAAATGAAAGACAAACTGGATCCAGGTTGAGTTGCAGCAGCTTTGTTGTTTTCTGATCGAAATGTTTCTGCCGAAGTGCTGTGGCTAGCTTCAAGATGAAATCATTCCTAATTATATTTTCCCCGGTGCATTCCTTGTACAAAACAAAATAATTGACGGCTGCCAGGTCCAGTAGAGATAACAGCAGGTTTGTATATATTAAAAAAAGGAATATTGACGGTTATACAGACGTGCTCAAATTTGTTGGTACCCCTCCACAAAAAACGAAGAATGCACAATTTTCTCTGAAATAACTTGAAACTGACAAAGGTAATTGGCATCCACCATTGTTTATTCCATATTTAATAGAAATCAGA
Organism: Acipenser ruthenus; assembly: GCF_902713425.1. Taxonomy (NCBI): domain Eukaryota; kingdom Metazoa; phylum Chordata; class Actinopteri; order Acipenseriformes; family Acipenseridae; genus Acipenser; species Acipenser ruthenus. The sequence continues at coordinate 75,763,391 of NC_081189.1, forward strand.
CTTTGCTTTTGATTTTTTATTCAACATAATATTGTAAATAAGAAAACAAATGAAAATGGCATGGACAAAAATGATGGGACCGCTAACCTAATATTTTGTTGCACAACCTTTAGAGGCAATCACTGCAATCAAACGTTTTCTGTAGCTCTCAATGAGACTTCTGCACCTGTTAACAGGTAGTTTGGCCCACTCTTCCTGAGCAAACTGCTCCAGCTGTCTCAGGTTTGATGGGTGCCTTCTCCAGACTGCAAGTTTCAGCTCCTTCCATAGATGTTCGATAGGATTCAGATCAGGACTCATAGAAGGCCACTTCAGAATAGTCCAATGTTTTGTTCTTATCCATTCTTGGGTGCTTTTAGCTGTGTGTTTTGGGTCATTATCCTGTTGGAGGACCCATGACCTGCGACTGAGACAGAGCTTTCTGACACTGGGCAGTACGTTTCGCTCCAGAATGCCTTGATAGTCTTGAGATTTAATTGTGCCCTGCACAGATTCAAGGCACCCTGTGCCAGGCGCAGCAAAGCAGCCCCAAAACATAACCGAGCCTCCTCCATGTTTCACTGTAGGTATGGTGTTCTTTTCTTTGAAAGCTTCATTTTTTCGTCTGTGAACATAGAGCTGATGTGACTTGCCAAAAAGCTCCAGTTTTGACTCATCTGTCCAAAGGACATTCTCCCAGAAGGATTGTGGCTTGTCAATATGCATTTTTAGCAAATTCCAGTCTGGCTTTTTTATGTCTTTCTTTCAAAAGTGGAGTCCTCCTGGGTCTTCTTCCATGGAGCCCACTTTCGCTCAAAAAGCGACGGATGGTGCGATCACAAACTGACGTACCTTCACCTTGGAGTTCAGCTTGTATCTCTTTGGCAGTTATCCTTGGTTCTTTTTCTACCATTCGCACTATCCTTCTGTTCACTCTGGGGTTGATTTTCCTCTTGCGGCCGCGCCCAGGGAGGTTGGCTACAGTTCCATGGACCTTAAACTTCTTAATAATATTTGTAACTGTTGTCACAGGAACATCAAGCTGCTTGGAGATGGTCTTGTAGCCTTTACCTTTACCATGCTTGTCTATTATTTTCTTTCTGATCTCCTCAGACAACTCTCTCCTTTGCTTTCTCTGGTCCATGTTCAGTGTGGTGCATATAATGATACCAAACAGCACAGGGACTACTTTTCTCCATTTAAATAGGCTGAATGACTGATTACAAGATTGGAGACATGTGTGATACTAATTAAAGAAACTAATTAGTTTGAAATATCACTATAATCCAATTATTTATTATCTTTTCTAAGGGGTACCAACAAATGTGTCCAGGCCATTTTAGAATATCTTTGTAGAGTAAGCAATAATTCATCTCTTTTCACAGCTTCTTTGCTTTATTCTATGACATACCAAAGGCATGCAAGTATACATGATAAAATAGCTTTTAATTTCATCACTTTTCAGGAGGAATGAAGCATTATTTCAATGAGCTGTAAGGGTACCAACAAATTTGAGCACGTCTGTATTAAAAATAAAAATAAAAATGTATTGTAAAAAGCAGTCAAAATGACTGTTTGGTGGTTCTAGATGGGCGGGATTCTAACTTTCTTGTTTTTGCAATCCTGCCTTTGAAACACTGTCAGGGTATTTAATACATGTATTTAGGATTAAGTCATAAACTGCCAACTGCATAACTTTCAGACACACAGAGTAATTTAAATTTGAAAACCTCAAACTTTCAAAATGACTGTCGTGGTGGTTCTAGTGTTAACCTTCTTGTGCTCTGTCTTTGGGGTGAGATGTTATTGAGAGTGACTCTGCAGCTGATGCACAGTTCACATACCCTAGTTTGTAAGTCGTAAGTCTATAAGTCGCCTTAGATAATGGTGTCTGCTAAATAAACAAATAATAATTGAGGTTTTAGTAAAAAAAAAAAGGGGGGGGGGGAGGTTGGCCGCTCGGGGAAAGAAAGTACAGAGGAGTGAGGTACTGGAGAAAATATAATTAAATAGTTGAAGAAAATAGGGGAAATTTACAGGGAAACAGTTTAGCTGTCCTGTTGACAGCGAGGGGTTAACAAAGCAAAGTGTGTTTAGATCTCCGATTGGAGTTAGGGTTTGTTTTGTTTATGTGTTTTGTTTAAATCTTTTGTTTGTAAACAATAAAAGTGTGCAGAAAAGCGCTGAACCGTAAATAACGTCTGGAATTCCGATGTGTGTCTATATCTACACCAGAATATATACACTAGTAATGTAAACCAAATCAGCGTTTACCGAGTCAGCGCAGACCTGGTGCATTAAGATTAACCCCAGTGTCATCAACACTAAGATTTGCAGGCACCTTAGTGTATTGAATAGTTTTATTGTTTTAAATTGAATTCTGTATTAATAAATATTATTATGTGGCCACAGTGTATTGTATTCTTTTGGGATGATAAACAGTGTCTTTGTAACCCCCCTCACCAATTTTCCAAATATAAAGAACCTGTGTGTGGGCCAAGTTAAATTGCCCTTCTACTTAGTTGTCCCAGCTTGACTGAGACTGCCGTAGTCAGGCTATACAGTAGCTTCACCCCCTTGGACTTTTCCACATTTTATTGTGTTACAACGGTTATCAAAATGGATTTAAATAGGAGTTTTTGCCACTGATCAACAGAAAAAAGTCCACAATGTCAAAGTGAAAAATAAAATCTACAAATGGTTCTAAATTAATTACAAATATAAAACAGAAAATAATTGATTGCATAAGTATTCACCCCCTTTCCTATGACACACCTAAATAAGCTCTGGTGCAAACAATTGTCTTTAGAAGTCACATAATTAGTTGAATGGAGTCCACCTGTGTGCAATTAAGGTGTTTCACATGATTTCAGGTTAAATACACCTGTCTCTGGGAGGTCCCACAGTTGGTTAGTACATTTCATAACAAAAACTACATCATGAAGATGAAGGAACATTCAAAGCAAATCCGGAATAAGATTCTTCAAAAGCACCAATCAGGGGTAGGATATAAGAACATTTCCAAGGCACTGAATATCCCATGGAGCACAGTAAAGTCATTTTTTAAGAAATGGAGAGAATATGGCACAACTGTGAATCTGTCTAGAACAGGACGTCATCAAAAACTGAGTATCTAGGCGAGAAGGGCACTAGTCAGGGAGGCCACCAAGAGGCCTATGGCAACTCTAAAGGAGTTACACTCTTCCATGGCTGAGCTGGGAGACACTGTGCATACGGCAACAATAGCCCGGGTGCTTCACAAAACTGGCCTTTATGGGAGAGTGGCAAAAAGAAAGCTATTGTTGAAAAAAACTCACATCAAATCTCGGCTAGAGTTTGCCAGAAGGCATGTGGGAGACTCTGAAACCAAGTGGAAGAAGATTCTATGGTCTGATGAGACCAAAATAGAGCTTTTTGGCCTCAACTCTAAGCGCTATGTTTGGCGCAAGCCTAACACCGCACATCATCCTGAGAACACCATCCCTACCGTGAAGCATGGTGGTGGCAGCATCATGCTATGGGGATGCATCTCTGCGTCAGGGCCTGGAAAGCATGTGAAGATAGATGGCAAAATGGATGCAACAAAGTACAGAGAAATCCTGGAGGAAAACCTGCTGAAGTCTGCAAGAGACCTGGGACTTGGGAGAAAATTCATCTTCCAGCAGGACAATGACCCCAAACATACAGCCAAAGTCACAGTGGAGTGACTTTAAAACAAAAAGGTCAATGTCCTGGAGTGGCTCAGTCAAAGCCTGGACCGCAATCCAATTGAGAATATGTGGAAAGAGTTGAAAATTGCTGTTCACCAAAGGTCCCCATCCAACTTGACAGAGCTTGAGCAATTTTGCAAAGAAGAATGGGCAAAAATTGCAGTGTCCAGATGTGCAAAGCTGGTAGAGGCTCTCAGGACGGCAGCTCACCCCCTCCGGCTCTCGGGACAGCAGCTCCACCCCCTTCGGCTCTCGGGACGGCAGCAGCTCCTCCCACTCTCGCTCGGGTGCTGGCCACACCATTTTCTCCAGCACCTGCTGCAGCTCCGAAAGCTCCGGTTCTGGCAGCCCCAGCTCTTGTCTCAATCTCCGGATGCTCTCCCGCTGCCTGCTGGTCATCTCCTGCATCTCCTTTGTGGACTTGTTGAGAGTCCTTATCAGCTCTGCAATGTCCATTTTCTTGGTCGTAGGGGCGCCCACACTTTCTGACACCAAATGTAACACGAATCGCACCACTCAAGGTTCTTGCCCCTTTAAAATCAGACCCAGCACACAGAAATTTGGAGGTTCAGCGCTTACACACACTTTTAATAATACAAACAAAAACACAAAATAAACCAAACAAACACCTAGCCCCTTTTAGAGCACTGACTAAACACCCAGGAACCTAACTAACCCACAGGACAGCTAAGCCGCTTACCCGCTACAAACATCAAAACACTCTCTGGAACTTACTTCTTAACAACTGCTTGGAAGCAGAGCACCTCTTCAGCCTCCTTCTCCTCAGCAGCCCCGAGCAAACTAACTGCTTTCTTTTTATACCCTGCACCTGGCTCTAATTTAATAATAAGCACCAGGTGCAGGGGATAATTAAGCAATAAAACAATAAAACAAAAACAATCAACCAATAACAAATACAATTAAACTAAACAAATGTGCCTTTCGCACATGTTTTCTTCCAGGGAGCATTTAACCCCCTCCCTGCTGTCTTACAATATATATATATATATATATATATATATATATTAGCTCAAAGGGACAGCTGCCATATATATATATATATATATATATATATATATATATATATATATATATATATATATATATATATATATATATATATATGTAAATCACTGTGATACAGACAATGTAGGATACAGTATACTGGTTAAGTATTGTATATCTTAATACTGTAACCCTAATATAACTGCATCACCCTAACATGTGTAAACCTGCTCTATTGCATACCTGTTTCCATTTACCTGAATTGTATTTATCTGTTTTATTAGGTGGTTCAATAAATTATCCCTAGTGCTACTAATGTAAAGTTAATCACTCATTAGATCAACAAATTGGCATTGTTTAGTGCTGGTAAAATTTTGGAAGATGTGTAGAGAGGTTATGTGTAGGGAGGTGTAGCAGTAACTACGCCCACAAAAGTGAGAGAGAGAAATCGTCCTAATAATGCCAGGAATAAGTCTTTTTTTAGTTTAAACGTAACTGAATTTGCAAACCAATTAACCTTTCCTGGTTTGTCCACGCTGCCTCAGGCTGAGTGAGTGGATGATAAAGTGGAATGTCTTGGAATAAAAGGAAGAAAATGTACCTGAAATACATTTTAATGAGGAAAAACATGCTTACTGCTTGGAGAGCAAAAGCCTTTTCTTTAATACAGGATAAACATGAATAAACCATTACAAAAAGTTGGACAATACAGTCCAACCACTCGCTCAATACATATTTTTAATTCATGTCATTTAATAGTCAATGGCTTTAATGTTGCCAGTCAACAAATCTTGGGCTATACTTACTGTAACTACAGTGTAATTGATAGTCATTAAGAACAAGCAATTCATACCATGGCTTTTTTACACATCACAAGCAAGTATTCTATGATTTGTTAAATACTTTTTACAATCTTCAAGGTTGTTTCAGCCAATCAGAGTACAACATGGCCTCTGATATACTGTGCAGAAACAGCACAGATCGAGTCTAGCCATTAGTAATTCTCAAGAGTTTCAGTTTTAAAATGATCAATTTGAACAAAGTTGCACACTAAGCAGTTTCTATTGCTTTATAATAAAATTCTGATTGATGTGTTACGTGATTATTTATTCTCGCATTTTTCTAGCTCAATTCTGTGTTTGACAGCTATGTTTGATTTGTAGCTGAGGCTTTTTATTTTCTGTTTTACGCAATTTGTCATGTATACTTGCATTTACATATTTTGCCAGTTTTACATGCGCATATGAACAAAAACAAAAGCAATTGGCAATGTTTGTTTTTTTAAAAACTTTGTAATCAAACAAAAATATTTGAGTTGCAGATATGAACTGTAAAAGGAGTATTCAACCACTGAAGTGAAGGTACTATAGGGGCAGGGCCGGTCCTAGGCAAAGCCTAGCATGGCACCATATCAGTCAGGTAATGGTTTTTGATTCAACTTGAATTATGCAATGGCTCGGTATGCTCGTATATAACCTGGTTTCTGTTTTGAAAAATTGTATGTATTTTAAATTGGTTTTCCTGTGGTATATGAGATTTTTAAATTACTGTTTCATAATTTCAATAACATCATCATTTTAAACTGTAATATGAAACTAAATGCACAGGTTGAAAATGTATGTTCTGGCAAAAGCATTAACGTTCCTTTTGATATTGCAAATTAGCTTTGTCTTGCTTAACAATTATTCTACAGAAGAACATAACATTATAGGGAAATACCCAACCATTTTAAAATGGTAGGTTGTGTGGCAGATACTAATGTTAGAATAAGCTAAGCAGACCGAAAAGATATGGCTTTTTAACTGACGTAACCCACATTATGGATCACAATTTAGCATGAAACTTTACAGTCAAATGATCAAATGCGCTTGGAAACAAAAGTTTATGTAAGTTGAAAACAGAACTATTTACATCATGACAATATTATAAAAAAAAACACGCACTCCCAATGTACTGTGCTTTTTGAAAATACAAACTTGTACAAAAACTTATCAGAAAGGGCAACCCAGACGTCGTCACACCAACTACTACCTTTCTCAATACTGTCAGTCTAATTACACAGCACTGTAATTAAACTAATGTCATGCTTTTAGAACACTTGCACAGATCCCAATGCAGACCTTAGTTTCTTTTTCTTAAGGGTAAGCACATAGGCTATATTGCAGGCTATTAGATTCAGGACTTCAGAGATCGGAATTGAACGCATTTTATTAGCATTGGTATATACTGTCAAAATACCGTAAAGAGCATGTTTGGATAGGATTCTTTAGTGTGATGCCAGTTACGGGAGCGGTGCTTCACACATAATGCAGATTCCTTGCTTTCATTTTTAGTTTTTTTTGTCACCCTAGGTGGCTGCCTAGTTTGCCTAGGCCTTCCTCCGGACCTGTGCAAGGGTCTGGTGATAATGGTGCTATAAATATAGTAGATATGTCTGAAACTTTTTGCCACGGATCAGAAGAAACTCTTCCATTTAAATTTTGAGCCTGTCCTCTTATCTGTTTCATTTAGCTGTGCAAAGGCTAACTCCCTGGTGACCTGACACAGACCCAGCAAGCTCCATCCATAATAAAAATCAATTGATCCAAGTCACTAAACAATTACTCCCTCTTCTTTAAAAATGCACACATCTTCAAAAAAAATGTTTTGGAGGCTGATTAATTTGCCATTTGTCTGTATCGACTGCATTATTTGACACACAGCCCCTGTTTTAATACCCTCCAAGGATGGTCTGGAAGCAAAATCTCAGCTGCTACCCATCCAGGTGAAGGACATTTGGTGACAAGCCCATAAGCAGAAAGTTGGATTGCCTTTTATACCCAATCACCATAAGCTTTACAATGTAAAACTACACAATCTGCATTCTGAAATGAACGGGTTTAAAGCAGAAATTGTCTTATAAAAGTTTACTGTGGTAAGCTGTTGAAAATAAAACATAGTGAAAATATAATACTCTAGGTATAGTACTAATAAGTACTAATAAGTATTGTAAAATGGTAAATACGGAGAGGATATTTCTAAATGTGTGTATATTTTGGACTGGATCGCCTTAAATCTATGTTGCTGTTCAAAGATTCTAAAAATCCTGTTAGTGGCATCTAACGTAGGATAATGACAGCAATACTTAGAACCTGATTGGCTGAGATGATTAATAAGGTTTGTAATAGTGCACAGTATTAGCAAAGGAATAAGATTTACTTCAATTTCTTCTTTAAACTTTGTATCTGGCTTGCAGTTTAATTGATTTTTTTTTTTCATAGGAATTGTATTTCAATCCCATTGCATCGAAGCAGTTTACAACAAGTTTGGGGGTTCTCAGTATTTAAACACTAAGGAAAGTGGATTCATTCATTCAAATCAATTAAAAATCAAAACAGCATCTGCTCCAGTGCAAAGTTTGCACCACTTGAAAAAAAACAAAGAATTAGCATACTAATACAAAATTCAAGCCATATTTTCCCCAAAAGATATCTTTCGACTCCCATTCCAGCCGACAGTTGCAAAATCTGCACATCATTATTTTGTCAACGTCAGCTGCATAGATCCCCTTGTGCTCAAATTCTTTACAGCGTTGTTTAATTGTTATGCGCGGTTTAGGCTTTTTACAAACAAACATCTCTTCTCTACCATCACAAATTTAATTCCCAAATGACTCGCTCCAAATTATATATCTGCACAAGTGCTAGTCAGAGCTTCTGTTTCCCTCAGACCATGTGTATGGTAATGACTGAGCCTTGACAACTATGATTGCAAGTACTTATTTAATGTATTTTTTGTATTAACCTCCCAGTTTAAAAATGTCATTGTATATTTGCTTTACAATTCTTTTTTTATTATTATTTATTTTTATATTTGCATCTAGTTTTATTTCGTTATATGTTGCATTTCGTATTATTTTGTGCTATTTCATATTTGCGAAAAACACAGGGCTCTACTTCTATGCCACATAATGTGTCCATCAAAATTAAAAAGCAGTGTTTGTTTCGGTACTGTCTTCTTTAAAAATAATAGAAAAAAAAAAGTTTTTTCTTGTCTGGAAAAATTCTGTATTTAGATTCCAAGTATTGTGTGTATTAAGAAAAAAAAACATGCTTGGAGATGGAGTTACTTAATTATCAAGGTTTATTAGGTATACACTTATGTGGTTATTATTTTGAACAATAAATACATTTGTATGTAGCTATTTAAATTAAGTGCAATAATAGGCGACCATTTTATTTTTCAGACGACCATATAAAATAAACTAGGCGCCTGCAGGCTCCAAAAATAAAAAAGCTTACTTCGAGCACTGATACTGTCATAAAATACTAAGGAATATGACCTTTAACAGTTTAGTCTACAATTTGCAAAGGACTCGTGAAGCTGAAAATGTAAATTAAAGAGAGAAAGGGCAGCCAAATCAATTTCAGTTTTAAAATTAAAAGACCTTAATGTGTGGTTTTATAGAGTCAGGTAAGTTCAAAATAAAAAAGACACTAGAAAGTTCAGTTTAATCCAATGGGGGGGGGGGGGGGGGGGGCTAAAATGTGAGTCCGAAGTGACTGTTAGCACAGCCAATCAATGTTTTCCTCTCAGACTTCACAAGCATATAGTCAGCACTAAAATATCCGACCCTATAAAATTTTGACTTCACTGACGGTTAAGAGTGTGACGCATATCTGATTATTTAATTTTGGCCCATTCCAACCCTTGTCTGTTTTTCAGGAAACACAAAGATACAATGTCAAATACATAGCTGAAAGGACTAGTGTACAGGTGATGCAGTGGTCAATACAATGACAAACAACAAAGTACTGGTGAAATTATGATGTTTATTTATAATCCAAATGTCACTTGACAACAGCAATAATAATGGAGGACATAACGATGTGTATTGCTCAGTGAAATAACCATGGGGTTCAGTCCCGAAATAATAAACACAGTATAAACACACAGAGAACACAAACATGATCACAACTCCAGAGTCAGTGCTGAAGTGCAAGTGATGTAATACAATTTATTAGTGAACACGAGTGCAGTGAAGTCCGGGTTGGGTGCTGGCCTTAAGCGACAGCTCCCGGATTGTGTTAGCCGTCTATCAAGAACAAACAGAAACAGTTAGACTGACAAACAAAACACGATAACACTCATGATTATTAATTACATCTGTTTTCCCACGGGTCCTTTCAGTAACCAACCAAAGGAACAGATCACTGGGCCAGCCCCTAAATACCCTTAGTCACGCCCTCTTTCGGTGGTGCGGCCAATCACGTATCCTCCAATCTGAGACTGACACATCGCCTACCACATTAAGGCTATGACTTCTGGTATCGTGGCCCCGCCCCCTTCCTAGGTGGCCATTTTCTGACTGACTCTGGAATGAACTGCCAAATCATCCATTACGGGGCACACTGCTCTGGTTATATCGTTCCCTCACAGGTCGGAAGGGAGATTGTTGACTAGGATTCATTCGCTCTCTGTCACAAGTTCCTAAAGACATTTTTGTTTTTTTGCTCTACCTGTTTCTAACTAAACTATGCACAAAAGGTTTACTTCCAAGTCAGGGTACCTTGTATAGTTTGTTTCCTATGTACAAGAGGACAAAGTCCAGCAGTTGTTCACATTGACGTTTAACAAGCGAACCAAACGGACTGAAACCACCTCTTTAGGTGGACTCAGTATGGTTTGTTTCCCAAGCGGACTTTGTTTTTCACACTTCACACCAAACGTACCGAACCATACCAAACCCTTTAAACTGACCCAGTGTGAACACACGTATATCTGAGTGCTGACTGTATGAACTCCAATATGTAAATCACAATATTCCAGGACACACAAAGGCTATTAATAGTTTGTTTGATTTATTTATGCTTGTTTTTTTTTGTTTGTTTGTTTATTTTTCAAGGAAATAAAAAGTCAATACATAGGTAACGTAAAATATTTAGCTTTATTAAATTGAATAACAACATATGTTATACTTCAAACATCATGCATATTCTGACTATCTTACCTAGGACCACTCATGTAAAATTAGTAGTCTGTAAAAGCAAAGTTAGTTAAGACGTATGCTCTAACTAAGCTAAGTTAAAATGTACGCAAAAAGCTGGTGCAAGCCAGTTCTGTAAATCTTATTTCTGTGCCACCACGAGGACTCCAAATGAGCAGGATGTTATTCATGCATGGCTATAGCACTCAATGTGTCATTAGTGTCTGCTTTTCAAACTGACAGATATGATAGATTCATTGTCCTGGCAAATATTTTTGTTGCTGAGTATGCTAGTTTCCTTGTTTCACTGAGGACTATTAAAGGGCATGTGGATGTGTATCATGAATTAATTTTTTCTAGAACTATGGATGTAGACTGATCAGTAAAACTTTTGGTTGGATAGTTAAACTTCATTAAATTGGTTTGACCTATGTAATGGAAACAATATTGCTATGAGATTACTGGGTAATTCACAAAATAACCAATGTATGACAGGAGACACATCACAGAGGGACAGAGTCTGTTTTTGCGTTACCCACACATCAATTTTGTTTTCTGTTTACCCAGCTTAATAAAGAGCCTTTTCTGGTTAAACCAATACACGGTAAGGTTTTCGTTCAATTTGACCATTGAAATTACAAGCTTTCAACCTCACATAGTTTTTTTGACCTTTGTGTTCTGTTCCAGCAAACAGTATCTGGCACGTTTGTAAGGTCAGGATGATAACCTAATAAAAGGAAGCTGATTCAATGTTTTCCTTTAAATAATGTTATTGTGTTTGTTATTGTGCTTCAAACTGTAATTGTCCCTGAAGCTGCATATCCTGCAAAAATGGAGTGTCCTTGTTTTGCTCTGTTTTACTGTGGAGTGTAATTTCCATTTTTTCAGACTATGGGCCCAAATTTACAGAATGGTTTTGTTGGTGTTAGTGACACTTCTGTCTTAATATCAGTTCTACTACCCTTCTTCAGCAAATTATCTAACCCACAAAGGTCAGTCTGTGTGCTTGAATTTGGGCTATTAACATATTTTCCTAATAGTGCTTTGTGAACGCATTTGGGGTGTTCACATGTTAATTATATAATCTGTGCAATCCATGAAGGTGTTGGACACCAGTTAGCACCTATTCAATAGAGCATTGTTAAAACCAGGTGTCAGCTTTTAAAACATTTGGTATTAACTCCATTCTTATAAACAGGAAGAGAAAGAAGATGTCTGCCTTTGTTTGGTTACATAGAAGGCATCAGAGAGGAAGAATTAGGCAGGGGAATTCCCGTTCACCCCATGTCAGACCCCAAACAAATTTAGACAGTTTTCTAGATTACATGTTTGTTAAAAGGGAGCTTCGACCTGAATTGGAATGTCCTACCAGACATTCACATGCAAAATTAGGTTATACATAAAAAAATCTAATCAAATCAAAAGTATGCTTGCATTGCATAGCCTTTTAAACAAAACGGTACATACCATTGGTGACTATCTAAGGACTGAATGCAATATTTGTTCCATTAATTCCTTCCATGCTTTCCATGTTCATTGTTGATTGGACTTTTATTTCCAGAGGAGGTAAATAAGTATCCAGAAGCGGTCCACCACCCAAGCAGATATTTTCTGCAATTTTGACGGACAGTCTTTATTTTCTGCAATACTGATTTCCAAGGATGTCTGTCCGTCATTGGCTGTGTTTTGTTCCTTGACTTCCAAATACCATTTTATAGTTGTTAATAATTTCTTCAAGTAAAGGCAATTCAGCTGTAGCAGCACATATGTTTTAATGGGAGTGCTTGAAAGCCAGACAGACAAAACTGCCTAGACAGGGCACTAAAACAATGTGAAATGTCTTGAAACCTATACCACATAATTACTCTGGTCTATATATTAAAAATAATGATCATTATATGAGTTTTAGTGCCCCATTATTATTATTTGTTTATTTAGCAGACACCTTTATCCAAGGCAACTTCCAGAGACTAGGGTGTGTGAACTATGCATCAGCTGCAGAGTCACTTACAACTACGTCTCACCTGAAAGACAGAGCACAAGGAGGTTAAGTGACTTGCTCAGGGTCACACAATGATTCAGTGGCTGAGGTGGGATTTGAACCGGGGACCTCCTGTTACAAGCCCTTTTCTTTAACCACTGGACCACACAGCCTCCTACCCAGCCAGTTTTGTCTTGGTCCAGAAGCATTTTGTATTTTATTTATTAAATTAATTAATAGAATGATAATTATGTTTAATATATAGATTGAGTAATTGCTTGGCATAGGTTTCAAGATATTTTGCATTGTTTTAGTGCCCTGTACAGGCAGTTTTGTTTTTTAATATGTAGACTATAGAGATGGAGTAATCATGTGGTATAGTTTTCAAGACGCATTAGTGCCCTGTCTGGGCAGTCTTGTGTTGGTCTGGCTTTCACCCACTCCCTGTTTTAATATACAGGTAGTACGACTAATAAAATATTAATTGTAGATTGAAATTGTAATCGCTTTACTTAAATCAGGGATTGTTTAAATACTGATATCTGTAATAATACATTTCATATTACTGTTTCTTGAAAGTAACTGACAGTAACGCCAAAAAAAAAAAAAATGTTAAGACATGCTCCCTTGTTGAGCTATTTTAGTTACAGCAAAGGATTTCTTTTAATACAAGCTATATTACCCTGATGTGCCTACAGGAGGTACTGGAGGTATTACGCATGACAATTTATGTGAAGGAGACAATGTAAGTGCCTCACTATCATGGTTAAAATGGTTGTATTAACACAACTTAATTATTCATGAGAACTGATAAAATGCCACAGAAAATCCACGATTAGGACATTCATGAATTACAGTGGAAGCAAGAAGTTTGGAATGATAATAACACACTTCCAGTCTTAACTGCAATTTTACCCCTGTTATGTGAATTGGGCCCTATGTTTGTCCCCTTTTAATGGTACAGTTTTGTACTGTACCATTAAAAAAAACAAAAACAAACAACAAAAAAATGTTGTCTGCTCCTCAAAAATAAAGTAACAACATTTACGTCAGATTGATTTTGTTTTTATTGGCTAATGCTTTCTGATTTTTTTTTTTTGTTCATGTTACTAAATTAACATACTAACGAACAATATTTCAGAATAATAAAGATTATATTGAATTCATTCTTTATTAAAAGCAGCTTTGCTTTTTGCTTTTAGATTCTTGCATTCAATTCCCATTTTGATTGTACATGAGGGTTAATTTATGTCAATGCAGAATGCTGATTTTATTCATTATAATGAATGCAATGGACTGCATTCTAATTAGGTTAAAATACAGAATACACTATATAACTTTTGAGATGAACTATGTCAGCAGTCACAAAACATGCAAAATGGAGATTCACTATAAGTGGTCCTCAATCAATCAAAACAAATATATGACCAAAAAAAAAAAAGATAATAGTAAAGCTTTTAATAATATGAAAGACTATTTTTAAAGCAAATAACATATACACTGGGTATAAAATAACAACACAAAAAATACAGATTGTGCTGTTAACAAACAAGGGAAGGAAATGTTCTGGCATCAGTTTATCATGTGTCTCCACCCTTTTTTACTGTTGAAGAAGCTACAGTATCTTGAGAGATATTGTTCCATTCCTCGCTGACTAAAGTCAAGTTTAGCAGTAGTTCTAGGCTCTTTGTCTTTTGAGGCTCATGTTTATGACGTACCAGGTGTATGATGTTGGATTAATTGAAAGGGGTTGCCTTGATGTGATAACTGCTGGTTGGCTGACCTCTATCAAAATGCAATGTATTGTGAGGCTGTGATGGACTCATGCAGAAAATAGTCTTTTATAGGCCTGGTAGTGGGGTAGACACATTTTGTAATGTGGACCTTTGGGAACTGGTCACTCAAAAATGTGTAGGTCAGACAACGAGTTTATCATCATAATGTACCTACAAGTGAGTAGAATCACCAACACAGCACCTACTAAAAGGATGCTTAATCTTTGATAACATTTTTACAAAACACTAAAAAGGGCTGGGACATGCCAGATCTGTCCTAGGTTGGCCAGATGTGGTCATTAATAGAAGGCAGGGCATTTACAGTAGATTTATTTACCGTAGCTTACACATATGCTTCAAGTTCTCATCTGCTTGTGGATTGGGGTTTCGTGCCTTATTGTTGCTGTCAGTAGCAGCATGCCAACCTTTGCCTAACCGTGTTTTAACATAATCTTCAGGTTTGAACAATGCCAGTGGCGGGCTGAGTAATCTGATGAACAGGAGTGATGACACTGTTGTTGTTAAGAGTGCTATTTTTTTGGTGTTTCGCTATTTGGGTTGTAAAAAAAAAAAAAAAATACACAGAACAGGAAAGCGTTTTTTCTTTATTTACATGTTATGTTTTTTGCTTTTCTTGATCATATGGTTCATCATTTGCAAACTATATAATTATTATTTTTAATAATTATATATAATTATCTGCATGAAACTAGTTCTATGTTAAAGGTGACAATTCTATCTCATTATTATTATTATTATTATTATTATTATTATTATTATTATTATTATTATATTGACGTCCTGCATATGAAAACTGCATATAGGGTTGGCTGCAGTCTGTGGGGATCAGGCACAGCCCTTCTCTCATTGGCTGTTCTCACCTATATAACCTGCACTCTTTTGTACTCCAGTTAGTCAGGATAAAGTGCTCATGATTAGAGCTACGATTTTGTCATGGAGGTCACAGAAATCGTGAAAATCGTGAATTTGAAAAAAATGGATGTAAAAACACTTCTGATTAGGCACTTCCTTTATTTCCTTTAAAACATGCAGCATCATGCACTGAAAATATAAATCTGCGAGTATCTGTAAATTGTTTGGTTGTTTCACACAGCATTTACATGTAGCTATATAGGTCAGCGAATGAGATCGCTGAGCGAGCATGCATGTAAATTGGTGACAGCTAAAATGCAAAAAAATTGTGAGTGAGCTGTTTTCTGTAATGACAGAAGAACAAATGCACCGGAGAACAGAAGTTTACCAATTTACAGAGGCTTTCTTTACAACATGCTGTTTGTTTCAGAATCGTGGAGTACTCTGTTAAAGCCTGGTTCATACAGCACTTCTGTTGCAGAGGAATACAATACGTCAGACGCAGACAGCTAAAAGCTGTGCAGCTTCACTATTTGCTGTATGGAACTGTGACAGACATAGAATGATTCTTGGTGGTAAATCTGACCTGTGAGGGCACTAAATAATGGGAACAGAGTACCCTGGACTGGTCAATTCATTCCCAGGGTTAAAAGGAAGTCGGTCATCTAGAAAGGGGGTGGAGCTGCGGTGCACTAATTCATCGACCCAGAAGGGAAATGATGCGGCAGCCACGGATTGGAGGAGTGGCTGCAATCGTTTACCAAGGGGTCATACGTGATGGTACAAATAGGGGTTGAAGCAACGTAATCTGTTCCTTCAGTTATGGTTAAGGAACAACCCAGAAGGACCAGTATTGTGAAAAGTATCATAAGTGTTTTGTTTGTTTTGTCTTGTCTAAAAATACTGTTTGTTATTATTTAGACGGCTAACACGATCCGGAGCTGTCGCCAAAGGCCAGCACCAACCTGAACAACATGACTGCACTTTGTTTCATTAAGGACTGTACATTCACTACGAGCACTCGCTGTGGACTTGTGTTTATGACTGTGTTATATGTTATGTGTGGGTGAATAAGAACAGGACTGTTTATTATTTAGAAACCAACCATGGATTTAAACAGCAATACACGCCGCTGTATTGCCTGTTAACATTGTTTATTTTTTACTGTTGTTATGCCATCAGGAAATTGGATTACAAACCATTAAACAACACTGCACCTGGATTATAATCGTCTGTCTGTTTATTGATCACCTGCACCTGCACACCGTTAACCACTTTGCCACAGGGACAGATTGTGTCGCAACTCTTTTGACTTCGCAAAGTGGTCGCAACTGTTGTTCATATAAATACAATACTTTAAATACAAACTGCATTCGCATAATTGGATACATTTACATTTAAGTAGATGTGCTGAGCTTGTACCTCTGTGAAAGAGGATTGCTCCGTCCTCTCAACCAACAGAGACCCCGAAAGGGAGAATTTCAAACATTATTTAGAAAGATGCGGGTATGTGACAGTGAGAGATATTTTAGAATGACGATGAAAGGTTTGACGATCTGTTAAGGCTGTACGCCTTTACAAAAGAAACCCACAAGATTGTAGATTACGTACTTCTGACTTTTCACACAGGGTAGGAGATCCTCGAGTCCGACCAGAAATGTCAGATTCTGAAGTATGTACTGTAAGGTTTGTACTCTAAAGTAACATTTAAACTGATCAGTAGTCAAAAGTAATAGTCTTTATATTCTTGGTTTTGGTGTAATATATAAAAGCTCTTGTGTATGTTGATGTCGCTAAAACGACATAATTTGGTTAACTTTCCGTGAATTCTTGGTTTTTTGCTGTACCTTGCTCGCGAAATGTACTAAAAATGATTGTGCCAAAATCGTAGCCTTACTCACGATGCATGGAGGGCACACTCATTGATGACTGTACCCTGATCCCTGCCAGTCTCAACTAACCAACAGAAATGAGCTGCATCAGAGCTGTCAGTGGTGCTGAAGCTTGCAGGTTTTCTTTAAGAAAGGGATTTTCTTTTTTTTCTGTGGATTAGTAAATTACCACAAAAGCGTCTGACTCCTGAGCCTTTGATACACTTATGTGTGCCTCTCATAAAGGGGTAGTTTAACTTTAATTAAGCCAATTCTCTCCCCCTGCCAATTAAGAATAATAACTAATTAAAATGTCTAAAAATAAAACAAAAACTAAAAAACCATCTCATCTTTGCTCATTTCAACCTGTTCTAAACCCATGTTCATCAAATATCTCATTTGTTTCCAATGCTATTTTTATTTCGCAGATACAAATTGGCGAAAAAAAACAACTTATTCCCTATTGGCTAACATAGAAAATGTTGCATTAGATTCATAACCCAGTTTCTCTGGGTATGACTAGGAGCTCAAGGATTTGTTGGGTGTTTTCCATAAACCCTGGGGCTGATCTGGTATTTAACAGATTAATCAGGGGGGTTGGTATTTGTTCTGGAGCCTTTGATTATTTGAAAACTGGTTTATCCTAAAGTATGAATGTGCTGCTCCTGAAAATTGCTTGTCAGTTACACTAGGCTTATAGAAGCCAAGAGTCTGTTAGCAACTCTGGGATGCAGATCTGTTATTGAATCATTTGGGATCCATCAATAATTGTCCTGTGTAGCAAAACATCTCTCCAGGCACAGCAGAATAGCCTATGATTTACAATCCCATGAATTAATTTTCAAATCACAGAACACCATTATTCTACTGCAGAGGTTCACAACATGTGTTCTGTGAACAATTCTCATGTGATCCCTCAAATATACCCAAAATAATGCAACTGCATTGTGGCAGGACGAAAGCCCTACATGTAAACAGTGTGATATTGTGTAGAGAATTGTGAGGGTCTGGAACCAACTTGTTGAAGCTAACACTCTGGGATCCTTCAAGAAGCTGCTTGATGAGATTCTGGGATCAATAAGCTACTAACAACCAAACGAGCAAGATGAGCTGAATGGCCTCCTCTCGTTTGTAAACTTTCTTATGTTCTTAAATAAACATGTATTATTTTGTATTTAAGTTTGGCAGGGATGGGGTTAATTCCATCTATGCCAAATCCACATCTAAAATGTGGCTAGGTCTTGATTGAATGATTGATCATTAACCAAGTCCCAGTCACACGGTATAAAAGGGACGACAGCTCCTTTGTTTATTGGAGGAGTTTGAAAGGAGATGTTCAGTGAAGGCTATGCCCAGCCTGAACAAAGATAAGTATAAACTGTGATAGCATTGCATGGGTGTCTTTTGATTTGTGTGTTTTGCTTAACTCTTTATTTTATCTTTGGTTTAAAGCTTGCAGTTGTCAATGGAAGTATCATATAATGCCAAGAATATAAACATGTGTTTCTGACTGACTTGTCAACTCTTAATCTTATCCCATTGTCGCAGGTAGCCTTGGTGTGTCCCTTTTGTGCTATAAATCACTGGAACCCTTTGCATGGCAGGTCTGAGTTGCTAGGCTGAGCGGTTCTTCAATGGACCCAGATTCAGTTCCAATGAGTTATTGATAATGTGCAGGACAAAAAAGGTTGGAAACCAAGTGATATGAAAAATAGTGAATTCTGGCCCACCCATGTATTCAGGATGGAGGGGGTGCCTCCTAAAATTACCCTCTGTGAATAACATGAAATGTATCAAGGAAACAGTTATAGATCCAGAACCATTGTTTATGGTACAGAGCTAACTCTGAGCAGAACAGTTGAAAGCAATCATTTTCTAATGTGTGGATGTAAAGTGCAGAGGTGGATCACCACTGACCAGGTCCAAACCCTGCCTCGCCTGTAGTCACTTAGTCAGACACTGTCAAATTCTGTTTGAATATAATAGTCCTGAAGGGATGTCATCTTCACACTTGAATGTGGACCCACGAGGTGTAAAAATAATTGAATGCATGGTTGTGACAGTGGTCATCCAGTAACATGGGCTCATTTGGGTAAGCTAGAATGTGAGGAGGGTGTTTCTGCCAAATGTGTACAAGTGTCTTGCAGGTATCAAGTGAAGACCCTGGATGCCCACACCCGTGATGTAATGAGTTGGATGAAAAGGCCTGTCGTGGTGTTCGCAGAACCGGTCCAAGCTGAGCCTGGTACAGAGTTTGAATCCTACTGGGAACGCGCTGATTTGTTAGACATGAATTGGATGCTTTAAACTAACATGTACTGATTGAAATAATATAATATACTCTTTGTCAATAATGATATTAATATTGTGTGTACTGTTTTTTAGATCTGTAATCCAAGTAGGAAATATTGTAGGTAGCTTTTGTGTTCAGCTTGTGTGAAGAAGCCTGCTGGAGGGGTTGAGCTGACCAGCTCTTGGCAGGCTCTTATCAGATGAAAGCAACTCTTTGAATCAAGTGCCAAACCTTGTTAGCACATTCCAGTCTGATGAGAAAAAAGGTAGCCAACTTTCTGGAGAGAATTGCTGTGTTGAGCAAAAAAGGAATAACATACGCTAAGCAAATAATTGTATGTGTTTGTGAACAGGCTGGCTGTAGGGGGTGACATCAGACCAGAAGGAAACACACAGACAGGCAGTACTGGCAGGCGAAACTGAGACGTTGCGGAGTTCAGTGTGTTTAATAAACAAACAAATAAAAGATTTAAACAAAAACAGCACATGGCACTTGAGGCCAAAATAAATAGACAAACAAAACAAACAGACACTAACAAACAGGGGGGACGAACGCTAAACAAACAAGTATCGTGCTAATTCAGCACGTCTAGCCATTGTAATTATTATTATTATTATTCTTTTAAAGCTTACTCCCAACTTTCTCTCCCATTCTCTCCACACTGAACACCCAACTCCGAGTGAGTGAAAAGTGCATCTATATGTACTGTTGTGCCGGGATTCAATTACTAATTAATTATTCACTTGAATCCCAGCATGTGAACTAATTTGTGCAATCCCGTGCTCACATACTTTATCTGCACATGAAGTGATTATGCAATCCCTGTGCCTAAATACAACTATATATTCTAAATCACTCGTGCTACACAGACCCATTTATATCCCGTGCACCAATACCTATACACCAACATTAACACACCACACTCAACACATAACACATAATCCACACATAGGCGGGGCACACTGCCACAGTGTTTTACTAGTGTAAGTGTTTAAAGTAGTAAAGAATAAAAATCTTATAATAGGGAAACTAAAAAAAGACTTAGAAAACCAGTATACAGTTTAACTAGTTCAAGAACAGACTCACAGTCAAGTCTCTCATTTAAAGAAAGAAGTGAGTTCGATTTAAAGACAGTCTTTAATCTAAAAGCAAGTATTCTAAAGTAATGGAAACAGAATACTTGAATCAACAACTTAAGTCTTAATACTGCTGCTATATTTCTTAGAGTTAAACAAAGGTATAGTTTAAATGGATTAGCAGTCATGTATCTTATTTGGAATAAGTAGTAAGCCTTCATCTAAAAGGAGCCCTTGGGTTAAAAGCAAATATTCTAGAAAGACTGAAATAATACAGCTATTAGAATACTAGTTCAAGATCTGCAGTTAGCAAAGACATGGAACTCCAGGTTTGTGTCTCCGGCTGGAGCAAGGTCACAACGGTCAGGGGTTTGAAGATTCATCAAGGGAGAATGAAATGTTTGAGGGAGAAGGGACAAGGGCCTTGCATTGATCAGTACTTCTTACAAAGTCAGTCAAGTCAGTCAAATGAAACCCAGCGACAGGAAGCAAACCACAGTTCGCAGGATATCAGCACCCCTGTCATAGATGTGAGGAGGACTTGCATGGACACAGTTAGTGATGAACCTAATGATCCTTGTGAACCCGGTCAGACAAACCAGCATAAGAGAGAAAAGAACCTCAAAGGGCAGAAGCCTGGAGTTAAATGGCCAAGAGCTTGTGAGAAAACTGCATGGGACACAGTAAACACAGATCTCTGCTTTGCATTGGAAAGGTTAAGTGGAACAGTTGAAAAGAAACTGGATAAATTTGGGGACATCATCTATGCATATGGAAGCGAGAGGTTTGGAGTTGATAAAAGGAAGGAAAAAGTACAAACTATTCCTGGAAAGTCTAGATGGCAGCAGGAGATTGAACGCTTAGTTAGAGAAAGGAGACAGCTGAGGAAGCAATGGAGAAGAGCAGAACAAAGTCAGAAGGAGGGACTCAATCTCTTACAAAGGGTCATAAAAGATAAGCTTGCAACATTGCGCAGAGCTGAGCGCTTACGGAAATGCTACAAAAAGAAGAAGCGTGCAAGAACTAACTTTTATAAAGACCCAAATTTGTAAAGAAGTTATTCACCAGTGAGAAGAATGGCACACTAAAAGCATCTAAGTTTGAGCTGGAGAGATATTTGGAGGAAACACATACAGATTAAAAAAGGCAGGAGCCTATGTCAATTCCGTCAGACATCCCACCTATCAATCCACCAGAATACCAAATGGAGGACTGTGCACCTAAGTGGAAAGAAATAGAGCAAGCTGTGAAAAAAGCAAGGACTTCATCATCTCCAGGGCCTAATGGAGTTCCGTACAGAGTGTACAAGAGTGCTTCAGGAGTTCTACGAATCCTGTGGAAATTGATGAAAGTGGCATGGGAAAAACAGGTTGTACCAAGAGCATGGCGCCGAGCAGGTGGAGTCTTTATACCTAAAGAAAAAGATTCTACAAGCATCAGTCAGTTTCGCACTATTTCCCTATTAAACGTAGAAGGCAAGATTTTCTTCAGCATTATTGCTCAGAGATTGTCAACTTACCTATTAAAGAACTGCTTCATTGACACTTCAATACAAAAAGCGGGCATTCCAGGTTTCCCAGGATGCTTAGAACACATCAATGTGATCTGGCAACAAATTCAATCAGCTAAAAAGGAGAGGAAGGAGCTCCACGTGACATTCCTGTATTTGGCTAATGCATATGGTTCAGTGCCACATGAAAATCTTTGGGCAGCATTTGATTTTTTCAGTGTACCGATGACAATAACAAATTTAGTGAAAGCTTACTTTGGAGATTTGCAATTTAGTTTTTCAACTTCAGAATTCAGCACTACATGACAATGCCTAGAAGTTGGAATAATGGCAGGATGCACCATTTCTCCACTGGCTTTTACCATGGCAATGGAAGTAATCATTAGGGCATCAAAATGGGTAGTGGGAGGAGAGTGCTTGGCTTCTGGAATGTGACTACCACCAATTCGAGCATACATGGATGACATGACAACCATGACTACAACAGTAGCCTGCACTAATCGGTTATTGGGCAAATTAACTAATAACATTGAATGGGCACGAATGCAATTCAAGCGCACTAAATCAAGGAGCATCTCTATAATTAAAGGTAAAGTAGTAGATAAAACATTCTTCATTAATGGTGAGGCAATACCAACAGTGTCTGAGAAGCCAGTGAAGAGTCTTGGGAGATGGTACGACGGGGATCTAAAGGACACCGTTCGTGTGGGAGAAGTTAGACAACAAGCAGTGGAAGGGTTGAAGAGCATAGACAGCAGCGCTTTACCAGGCAAACTAAAACTGGTGCTTTCAGTTTGGTCTACTGCCGAGGTTGCTGTGGCCACTGACTGTGTACGAGGTTTCTTTGACAACAGTAGAGAAGCTGGAAGCTTTAATCAGTTCACACATCAGGAAATGGTTGGGAGTTCGACGCTGCCTCAGCAGAGTGGGACTTTATGGTAAAGGAATACTGCAGCTACCTGTCTCCGCTCTGACCGAGGAGTTTAAGTGCGCCAAGGTCTGACTGGAAATGACATTAGTAGAGTCACGCGACAAATGCGTAAGGGAGATAGCACCTGTGTTGAAAACTAGAAGAAAGTGGACGGCAAAGAAAGCTGTGGAGGATGCAAAGGCTGCCCTTTGAATTGGTGATATCATGGGGCAAGTTCAGCATGGAAGAGGGGGTCTTGGTCTCAGTTCAGCTCCTCCTACATGGCACAAGGCAGCCCCAGCTCAACGGAGGAAGCTGGTAGTCAACGAGGTGTATAAATCCCTCATGTCCTTTGTGTTCATCACCTGCAACATTAAGGCACATTTTGACAGGATGTAAGGTGGCTCTTAGCCAAGGATGGTTTACTTGGGACCATGACCAGGTGTTGCGATGTTTGGCCTTAGCATTGGAAGACAAGCGTAACATGACCAATAAGTTGCCACCTGTTCCATCAAAACATTACACACAAAAGACAACATTCCTCCACCCAGGAGAGCAACCACCAAGAAAAGGTGTTAAAACCAATCTTCGCCCAGGACAACTGGAAGCTGCTAGAGACTGGAAAATGCTGGCAGATGTTGGTCAACGGTTTATTTTTCCACCTGAGATTTGCCACCACTAACCTTCGACCAGATATTGTCTTGTGGTCTGGATCAGCACGCCTTGTTCACCTGGTAGAGTTAACAGTGCCATGGGAGGATGCTGTAGATGAGGCGTATGAGAGGAAGAAACTGCAGTATGCTCAACTAGCCACTGAAGCGGAACAGCGAGGATGGAGAGTCCGGGTTTACCCAGTGGAGGTGGGTTGTCGAGGATTTGTGGCACACTCTACAACCCGGTTTCTCAGAGACGTCGGATTCAGTGGCCAAGAGTTGCGTCGCACAGTGAAGAACTTATCTGAAGCAGCAGAGAGGAGCAGCAACTGGCTGTGGTTGAGATGGAAAGATTCTGGCTGGTGATCTCAAGCACAATAGGAAGAAAGAAACGCTGATGTACGGGTAAGTAAGCTGGGTTGAGTTGAGTGGGGGACGGAGGGGGGTGATGCTGGGACGCCAGACGGTTGTCATGCTGATGCACTGGGGAAACCGCACTATGGTTGATCCCCGGAGCCAGCATCGCAGCCGTTGTGTGTGCTGATGCGCTAGGGAGGCAAAATAAGCTGATCCCTGGAGCCAGCATTACACTTCAGCTATTAACACCAGACAGAAGGATATCTATATCATCATATGGAAGGAAACGTAAATGGATGGAGACACATATGGATCACATTGGTTTACTGTGAAGCTACGTCTTAGTTGGTGCTTATCTTGGTGAGAGCCAAGTTCAAATCAGCATGAAGTTTTAACATCTACTCTCATGTAATGGAAATCATGTTTGAAAAAGCAAGACAAAATAGTATAAACTTTAACTTTAAATATAAGGTGAACAAATTGAAGGAAAACAACTAATTTTGTGATCTCGTTCTTACCTGCTTGTAGTAAAAGCCTTGCTGGAGAATTTTTAGTAATCAGCAATTTAAAAGCCAAGGTCCTTTCTATAATGAGCGATCTCGTTAATATTAACGAACGAAATACCTTTTGGATAACAGAAGTTAGGAGTTTATATTAAAATAAAATAAAAATCTATATATCACAGAAATTAATTAGAACCTGGCAAAAAGAGATAAAGCATAGGACGGTTTACTGAGTTATGCAAAAATTTGGTTTAAAATAACGAGTATTAGAAAATGCTTACAATAGTGTTTCATATTTGTCAACACTAAAATTGGCAAAAGGATAGGCTGTCTTAAAACCTCCTTCAACTATATTTTGTAGAACAGAGAAAGAGGTCAGACTTAGTTCAGTCACTGTAAGACTATTACATTCTAATATGTTAACAGTAGTCTGAATGTAGATGAAAATAACTGGACCTTCCACTGAAAGCTTAAATGATTTCATAACAGATTAATGGAGTAAAATAAAATTACAATTTCTAGGAGAGACTGCTATATTGAAGTATCTGAATTAGAAATACATGTTATAAAGTCATTTAAAGTTAAACTGTTGAAAACAATGTTGTAAACAAATTGTTAAGAGACATTTGGAATAATGTGCATTTATTTTAATCTCCTCAATAATGCAATAAAGTCTTTTAGACATTACAGTATAAATTAAACTAAAGAATATATATGTTTAGTTTATATCAATCTTTTACTGCAATAAAAAAAACAGGAACTGTTAAGTCCTGCTAACAAGCCTCCATCCTGATTGTAATCTCGTTTTAAATCTCGCAAGCGGAGTCTCCAATAGAAATGTAGGAAGGCTGTCATTCAGTAGTTGGTGCGGATTTAAAGTATTGAGAACGAATTAATAATTGTGGCAGCAGTGTGGAGTAGTGGTTAGGACTCTGGACTCTTGACTGGAGGGTCGTGGGTTCAATCCCAGGTAGGGGACACTGCGGCTGTATCCTTGAGCAAGGTACTTTACCTAGATTGCTCCAGTAAAAACACAACTGTATAAATGGGTAATTGTATGTAAAAATAATGTGATATCTTGTAAAAAATTGTAAGTTGCTGTGGATAAGGGCGTCTGCTAAGAAATAAATAAGAAGAAGAATAGATGCAAGCCAGGAAGGCAGGACATTGCCCAGCAGCCCTGGGGAATGTATTTATTATTATTTTTGTAGTAGGTTTTATTTTTTAATGGGAATAGGTTAAAGTCAGTGTGAATTGATGAACCAGATTTTCCGGTGTTTTCCGGTGTTTATTGGCTGTCCATCGATTTCATTTTTTTTGTATCGGGGGTGTTTTATCGGGTTTTATCGGTTAAAACCAAAAATCAGAAGCCCTAATTATAGCCTAAATTTAAATGAATATGACTGACTGGCCACTGTATGGTTGGTGGTTTTATTCAAAGGCTTATGATAAACCCCTACAGTCTTTGTCCAATATATATATATTTTTTTCAGGATCATTTGCTACCAAGTACAGTACAAGTTTATATGTGTATTAAAAGAGATGCTGTTTAATTTATAACATCAACTTTTTGTGTAATTATATTAAAAAAAGTAAACTGACTTAAACTAAAGCATCAGTTTTGTAAACAGCAGAAAAGTATTTTTTTTTACTTTACGTTTAAGAAAAGTGTCTGCCTGTACATATCCAACTTTTTTTTTAACTACTTAAAAAAAAATGCTGTTGAACTTAAATTGCTTTGTGAAATAAATAGATGGCATTGTTCAATGGGGGATAGTATTCAGCAGGCTTACAGTCGTGCCACAAATGTTCAAATGACAGTAAAAAAAAAAAAATCTTATGCTTTGTTTTTATGGAATTGTTGTTTGGGTGATTTGACACTAAAGGAGTGTTTATTTTTTATTTTTAAAGTATAAACTGTTCCTCAAAAGTAACCATGTATGTTTCATACAGATGGGAAAAGATGATAAAACTTCACTAGTAGACCAACTGTTTTTATTAAGAACTAGTACTGTAGTTTTAAAAAAAGATTAATGTTTTATTAAAATGGCCTGGAGATACCGCATTTGTATAACTAATAAAATAAAACGTTTGAATTTATTGCAAACATAGAAGGTTGGGTGTGTGTGTGGTTTTTTTTTTTGTGACCCTCACTATAACGCTACCCTCGCATATTGCCTGTTTTTGCCTATGGCCCTTACCAGGCGGTATAAAGAGGGTTGACTGTATATGCTTACCTTCCAATATGGAAGAGTAGTGTAGGATATATGAATAATAAGAACTGTCTTCAAAAGGCAAAGACTTCTGACTTCAACCAGTTTTTCAGAGACTCTCAGAGCATGGCACACGTCAGCTTGGAAGATCAAGTTCAATGGGTTTGAATGGGGTCTTGCTCTGGGCTTATATAAGATTTTCCCTCCATTGAATACATCGGGAGTCAAAATTAAATCTGATCATCAATCTGCCTTGACAGTTCTTACCTTTGAGTTAATTATATATTCTAAAATGATCCAGTCAACTCTTTCTAAAACTAATTGCAGTTATATAACAATATTCAAAATTAATTGGATATAACTCATTTTCAACCCCTCCTTTCTCTAAAAAGTCACTTGAACTAAAGTTCACAAGATCATTTGCTACCAAGTATAATACAAGTTTATATGTGTATTAAAAGAGATGCTGTCTTATATATAAAACATCAACTTTTTGTGTGATCATATAAACCTGGGTCTACAATATATTCCCTCTGAGCAGCATATCTTGTCAACTTTTCAGATTAGTTTACTTTCATATACAAATGTGTGTTAACAAAAGTCACTTATTTTAGACTGCGTTAAGCCTTTTTCAGGTTAAACAAATTGACCCGTTCCATCACGGTAAGCCATTTGTTTTTATCCATTACAATGTCTCCAATTGTCCTTTGAGTAACAGTATGTCTCACTTAGGCGAGAAAACATTTGCAATGTCTTGCTTTCTTATTTTCAGATGCATACATGCAGATATTTTTATTTTGCTCTGGTGTTAAATGTAGGGTCGACTCACCATGTTGTACTTTCTGTTTTGCTTTGGGAGCGGGAGTGTTGATGACATTGGTATGAACATTCAGTTAATAACGAATTAGGAAAGCGAGTCAAAGGTTAACTGCATACCTTTGTTGTTTTAATTGGCCATGATTATTTCACTGGCGCTACAATGAGAGAAACTACAATGCTTATATTTACATTTGCTTGGCTTGGGAAGCTGGCGGATGGCGGACAGCGGGGTGGCGATATAACGGGTAAAAATAGCACTGTTTTTATATTGGTGACATCTGTTCAGAGAGAATAGCTGGCGGTATGCGAGGGCGGCGTTATAAAGGGGGGCAATATAACACCGGACAACTGTATTTGAATTTATATCTCGTTTATATTGAATGCATTGCTATAAGGTATAGAAATTATGTTTTAGTTTTAACCCTATGCCGCCTATGGGGAATGACCATATTTGGGCGTGAATATATGACAACTTTGTGTTAGCGCTTGTAGTTTGGTAACTGTAAATCAGTAAACCCAATATATCAACAGAAAGGAATTAAGTAGACCTTTCCAATGATATAATATGTTTGGTTGTGGGATGTGTTATATTTTTTTACATATAAGCCATGCCACCCAAAAAATATAAAAAATTGTATAATAATAAATAATATTTAAAAACATGCAAATGTACTATTTTTAACCCTCTGCAGTCCATTTATTAAGTGTGCATCAGGCGCGTCAGGTCCAATTTATTTTCACACGTGCAGTTAATTTTAGACACGCTGTTCAAAAGTATTTTTTTTTTCAGTCAAACGGGTTTAAATGGCCCTGCATATCAACAAAGCACTCACTAGGCATCTCCAGCCCTGCCCCACCCTTTCGTTCGCTATAGCTTTCACGTATGCTAATAAATAATAATAATAATAATAGTCGTACATACCGATCAATCATCTCCTGATCACTCCTTTTTATCACCAAACTCCTCAATAATGCAATAAAAGTCATTATTTTATTACTATAACATCTCAAAAAAGCTCTTCAAATATCCGTGATAGTCTCTGTGTGATGATGCAGTATCAGACAGCTTGTTTCCTTATGACCGCCCATATGGGATGCCAGGGGAAGGTATGACTATTCATGAGATACGCCTTTTTTTTTCGGCTTGTCTTGGCTCCTGTCGCTCCCACTCTGCCATTGAATGGTTTTCTCGGCTTTTTCCGGAGAAAAAACAACTAGAAACCCGTTTTTTGCGTTTTTTTGATGATGTCGGACAGGGTCCGACAATGGACCGGATAGGAATAATTGCAATGTCGGACCAGGTCCGACAATGGACCGCAAAGGGTTAAAATCCACTAAGATAAGAAAAACATTTCATAAAAGTGTGTTTTTAGTCTTGATTTGAGAACTAATGGTCCCAGCTTCCCTGACAAACGAAGGCAGAGCATTCCATAATTGAGGAGCTCTACATGAAAAAGCCCTACCTCCCGTGTTGCTTTTGTTGACCCTAGGAATAACCAGCAGCCCCGCATCCTGTGATCTCAGAGTGCGGTTTGGAAGATACAGGGTCAGTAACTCCTGCAAATAACTAGGTTCTAATCCATTCAGGGCCTTGTAAGTTAACAGCAAAATCTTAAAATCAATTCTATACTGCACAGGGAGCCAGTGTAAAGAGGCCCAAACAGGGGTAACATGTTCACTTTTCCTGGTTTAAGTCAGAATTCTAGCGGTGGGTTACCACACGTTTTGGGACACCAGAAAAAAAAATACATTACAATAATCAATTCTAGGTGAAACAAAGACACTAATATTCTTTGTCTTTATCTTTTGGGGAGGGTTAAATAAAAAAATGATCAGTTTCTATTTATATTTTGTGATTTTTTTGCAATTTTTATACCTGTCAACATTGAGTTTTCAAAATAAGGGAGCTTTTGCAAATTGTAAACAATGTGGTATTGCAATGTTATTAATTACACTGCACATATGTGGCGGATCAATAATACCACTGTCAGTAACAATTCATTGTCAACTATATTTTAAATGAACACACTAGTACTGTATATACACATATTATCAATCAATCTGAATTTTCTAAAACAATGTTGATGCTGAATATGTAATAGAAACGCCTTTCACCATTTGTGTGACTTTTTAGACTTTCCTGCAGAATACTTTGCAATTCGTGAGTCTGGGAATACGTCTGCTACAGATTTCCTGAACTAGTCACAATATGTGAAGGTCTCTGCATATGTAACTTTCTTGATCTCTGCTTTTCCTTTGGCAACGAAATATATTATTAATTGATGTTATTGACTGGCTTTTTGCTAGTTTTGAGATCTCTCCTGCTTACCACTGTGGCAATGTGCCCTGCCCCTGTGTGCAATTGTGTGTTATGTGTTGTATGTTGCGTGCGTGTGTTAATGTTCATTGGTATATTCATTGGTACACGGGATATAAACGGGTGTGTTTCACGTGTATTTAAAAATGTAGATTTATATTTAGGCACGAGGAGGGCACAAATCACTTCACGTGCTGGTTAAATGTAATATGTGAGCACGGGGTTGCACAGAATTAATTCACGTGCTGGGATTCAAGTGAATAATTAATTAGTAATTGAATCCCAGCACAACAGTATATATAGATGCACGTTTCATTCACTCGGGGTTAGGTGTTCGGTGAGTGGAGAACGGGATTGGAGTCGGAGGTAAAGATGATAATAATAATAATAATAATAATAATAATAATAATAATAATAATAATAATAATAGGTAAATCTGCTCACCGTGTTTTGTCTGTGTAGTCCGTTTTGTTTGTCTTTTTATTTTGGCGTGTAGTGCCGTGTCCCGTGTTTTTGTGTTTAAAACCTTTTATTTTCTGTTCTGTTTATTAAATGCTGAGCGCGATCACGCGCCCAGCTTCACCAAACCACATCTCTCTGTTTATTTATTTCCTGGCTCTGGTCTGACACCACCCACTCCGGCCGTCTTTGTGACAACCACAAACACAATTCTGTTAAAATCAGTCCTGCATAATTTACAGAAAATATGCCGTTTTCCAACGTTGCTTCGGATTATGTGAGAATATGTTGTTGTCCAAGCAGCTTGCAATTTGCATCAATATTTTAGTTTTTTTACCGGGAGAGTTTATCGCACGCGAAACCATCGTAGATGGTCAAGTACGTGAGCTTGCCTCGCGCACTGACTGCATGCCCTTCACAGGTTTCCTCTGGGTCCTAAACCCTGCTAGATACAGACAGGGATTGCACTAACCATAGACCGTACATTACTTTTGCAGATGTTAAAGGTTTGCTGACATAAAGGGGTTTAACAGTAGAGTTTTTTGCAAAATACAGGAGAAAATGTGTCTCTGGAGTTGTCCAGGAGAAGTGTCCAACAAATGGGGGAGTCCCAGAAAATAAGCTAGAGTTGACTGGTCTGGTATCCTATTGAATAAAAAAAATGATATTTTGCAATATTCCGTGGGCCAGATGACAACGTTCCATGGGCCGGATCTGGCCCGCGGGCTGTATATTTGATACCCCTGTTGTAAGGATGCAGAGAGAACCACATCTCAATTTAATATCACAATTTACACCTTCTCCCCTGTATAATGAGTCATTTCCCTTCCCCATCCTCATTTTGACAGTGCAGGGCTCTGGGTAGAGCAACTTAATTGCCCCAGGGAATTTGGAATAAGGCCACAAATATACTCTCATTTTTGTCTTCCCTTTACTACTAACCTGGCCTGCTTACTGTAACATTTATTTTGTTTTCCTATCTTAACATCTGTTTTATTTGGCCTACAGTAATTGGCATTTAATAAATGTCTTAGTGTGCTAACCCAAATTTGTAAAATATGTGTCAGAATTCTGGTAAAAAAATAAATAAATAAAAGTAAGCACAGTAATTAATTTGTAGTTAAAATAAAAATTATGAAATTATTTAATGAAAGTTTGATGAAACAACATCTGTGTGATTTACTAAAGTTCTTTCGGAAAATTTTTCCCACAAAAAAACGAACGAATATGTTGCTTTTTGAAAACTGCTTTTTGAAACACGTTTCCTTGTCTTTGCTGTGTTTTAGTTCAAGTTATCTCTCTCTCTCTCTCTCTCTCTCTCTCTCTCTCTCTCTCTCTCTCTCTCTCTCTCTCTCTCATATATATATACATTGATAAGATGTTTATTTGTATGGCTGTTCCACCAAAACACAAAGATCAATACTATTAACTCTAAACTCTGTTGTGAACAGCCAATATTGTCATTTTCTAAGATTAGTTCCTTTAAGCTCCTGGTAGTGTGATGAACAAAGTAGTAAAACATTACATAAAATATACTGGATGTTCCATCAGTCATTGCAGCTAGATATCTAGTATTAGAAAATCTCCTGGAGAATGTAAGATTGTGGAAATAGTGTGTTATTTTCAGCACTCATCATCAAATACAAACTTTTACAATACAGCTTTAGTATTTTAGTTAATCATTATCTGGACATCTAAAAGTTACAATCACAAGCACTTGTATGTGTCTCCCCTATTCACAAGCACTTGTATGCATGTGCTGAGAAACTTGTATTTTTCTTGCCCTAAGTTTAAAACACTAACAACAGTTTAGAGCAGTTTTGTGAATATCATACTTTATATAATGAATAAAAAAATATTCAACATTTTCCAATACAATTCTGTTATCAAGCCGATAACTTCTTTATGAACATTGTACAAAGAGAATTGTATTTTTTCTTAGGAAAATTACCTGAGATTGATAATGTATAATGTTGGAAAGGGTGGGTTAAGTGCACTGAAACTTGGAGCTATTTAAAAAGGTCACATTGTTTTGATTTGGTACAGATAGATTTCCTCCTGTCCTTTTTCTGGCATTAGTTAAATCTGCAGTCTAACAGGCTTATAATCTTCAAGTAAATTGTGCCCTTTGGAGGAAGATGACAATTGAACAAGACCGTATCCTTGTGAGGGCACTACCTTAGGAGACACTTTAACTTTTCCTAAGAAAGTTGTTGTTCACCTTAGCAAATGTGGAGGACTCTGTATAGACATCAGAGTAATTGAACACAACACTTTGACACAAAGTGAATTAGCTGGGTTAAGCGTAGTTGTTTGTCTTGGCAAATTTGATATTGCAAAAATTATTTTGCTGTCAGTGGGGTTAATGAAGATGTCAGCCAATGTGATGATAGCTGTGTTTTTAAGGTGGGTACCAAAAAAAAAAAAAAAATTCATTCATCAGCAGAATGTAAGCTGTAGTGCTTAAAGGCATATTTTCTATTATCTATATTTTGGGAATATTTAATTTATTATCTGTTTACTATTGTACAGTCAGCACTCGGATATACAACACGTCAGTCGTGTTTTACCGTCCTTGTATTAAGAAGCAAATCAATTCATATATATATATATATATATATATAACAAATTAACAAACTTACCCATTACACGCGATTTCCGACTCACCAGTTTTCTGATACAAAGCCCATCTCTTCAATGTTTTGATTATCTGTCATACCCCGCCTTTTTTTTTCTTCTCGAATGCACAAATCAGTCTGTCTTTATTGTGCAGTTACACGGCGCTTCCTCCACTTTCACCTGACGAAA
Organism: Acipenser ruthenus; assembly: GCF_902713425.1. Classification (NCBI taxonomy): domain Eukaryota; kingdom Metazoa; phylum Chordata; class Actinopteri; order Acipenseriformes; family Acipenseridae; genus Acipenser; species Acipenser ruthenus. The sequence goes on from NC_081189.1 coordinate 75,796,468, forward strand.
ATGCAGCAACAATAAATCGAACGAGATCAGCTACTGTAATGTAAAACAGTTAATCATTAAACAGTTTTAGATACTGTGATTTTTTTAATGTTTGATCTTTAGTTGTTTTTCTAAGCAGAAATGGCAATAAATAATTTGAATTACATTATAAGTCACAAATTACATGATATTACACAATATTCTTTTTTATCCCTGTAAAGCTGCTTTTTTAAGTTTATTCTCTATGGTTTTTGAGGGACTGTTCTTTAGTTCTGTAAAATTACAGAACATGCAGTATTGTAACTCTAACAGACGTTGTAACTTCATGTACAGTAGATAATGGTTATACTGCTGCTTTTCGCTGTGAGTTTTTCCCGACTGGGTGTCGCACACTGCTAAGACTGATTTACTCACCACAACTAGATACCGGTGATTACCATGTATGCTGATTTAATTAATACTGCCCTGTACACATTTTTGTATTAACAGCCCAACATAGCAACCTTCATATTATGCATGGCATCTATGCTGATTAGACGGCGGAGACAGCGCCGTGCGGCAACCAAAAGAAGAGCTTAGCTATTAATTTAGCTATTGACCATTTACACCGTGCAAACGTTTCAGGCAGTGCTTGACTTTTTTTATTTACCTGTGGTAAATAAAATCCAACCTGTTGATTTTTATTTGACTTTGGCGTTTTTTCCTCAGTGTGTGGATCTAGGGGCTTGTGATTTGTGGAGATCGACAAGAAAATATAGGCCACCAGTAGATTGATAATAGCTGATTAGTAAACGCCTAAAAAACTATTCAAATGTGCACATATCTGTTATTTTTGAATTTGGGACACTCAGAGCAATTCAAGACTAATGTATTTTTACCTGTGGAACTAAAGCTGTCAATATTCCACCATCTTGTATGACAAGTTACATGACAAGCTACGTCACTTAAACCTGCTTCACCATTGGTTGACACCCTTATGACTAATTGTTCTCAGTCAGTCTTGGTCGGCAACAGGGTTACCAGATTGGGGGAAAATCCCCCATTTGTGGGGGAAAATCAAAGCCATCGGGGGGAAAAATAGAGGGAAAGGTTTCATGGGGGAATGTGTGGGGGGAAAATATTTTTTAAATGGGAGGATTCAGATAAAAATGGGGATAGTTTATCTTCTCAGTAATTAGCTTCTTGGAGATTGTTCAATGGTATTTATCCTGCTTTCTAACAGTGAGTGACTGATGCAGTAGCGTACCAATTGCAGCACAGGCTATAGTTTTAACCAATCCCACATATTGATGTGTCACAATAACACCCCCCACCCTCCCACTTGAAATGACCAATCATACATACTCTCTCTTCTCCCGCCTGATCAGTTGTTGATGACAGGCAACTGATCAAATTTACAAATCATATTACTATATTCCGCCTCCAAGTGATGGACATATGATTTGATCAGTCATACTTACACTCTTCTAGCCCTTGAGGTATGCCCAAAATTCTTATGCATTGCTGTCTGTGTGTGTCTGTGCTGACGCCATAGCTGCTGAGCGAGCGAGCGAACAGAAGAAGTACGAGAGGCGAGAAATCCTTAGAAATATTTAGTCCTACAGTATATCTTAATGATGTTAACAAAAACATCTTCTCAACAGCAATACAAAAAAAAATGGGATGCAGAACCGGAACTGAAAGGTATGTATAGATGTTATTAGTTATTACATTTTAGTTTTTCATTGTGCAATGGAAACACGTGTAGTACTAGTTGTTATAAAGACAGAGCAGGGACAGTCTCGGTTTACTTGGAGCTGGTGTACTTGGTGACGACCTTGGTACCCTCAGACACAGCATGCTTGGCCAGCTCTCCGGGCAGCAGGAGACGCACGGCTGTCTGGATCTCCCGGGAAGTAATGGTGGAGCGCTTGTTGTAGTGAGCCAGGCGGGAGGACTCGCCGGCGATGCGCTCAAAAATGTCGTTGACAAAAGAGTTCATGATGCCCATTGCCTTGGAAAAGATGCTGGTGTCTGGGTGGACCTGATTCAGCACTTTGTACACGTAGATCGCATAGCTCTCCTTCCTGGTCTTTCTGCGCTTCTTTCCTCCCTTTGGCTAGGTCTTGGCAACGGCCTTCTTTGAGCCTTTCTTTGGCGCGGGTGCAGCTTTCGGTTCAGGCATGTTCTGACTACAGTGTTAGTAGGCCTATTACATTTTTATCTTTATTATTTTCTGTAGAAGTAAAATTTGTACGCTTTATATACTGTATATAAAATATTAGCTGTAATATATTTTCTTAAAATACAGTTTCATACTTTTGTTGTTGACTTACTTATATTTCTGTTTTACAGGGTGTATACGGCCAGTGCAAGGCAATGATACTGTGGCTTACTGTGCTGTATGTCGCTGCACTCTGTAGGCTCACAAGAAATATCTTATAACGCTTTCAAAGTCTTAGAAGCATCTTTCAAATGCCCAGAATGAAAAAACAACAGGTGACAATTAATCATTTATTGTCAACATTCCTAGAGCACGGAAAGAAGCAGAATTAAAATTAGCATGTTACACAGCAGAACATTGTTTGATTAGAACAATTGACCATTTATCAGAACTACTACCATCTTTAGATCCCCAATTTTCTGTTCTGAAGACACTTGCACTTCATCACACCAAGTGTACTGCTTTGATTGTTAACATTTTGGGTCCTGAGTTACACAAAGAGCTGCTGGCAGATATTGGTAACAGTTTTTATTCACTTATCACTGATGAGAGCACCGATATAACACACACAGACACTTTCTGTTGTGATTAGATAGCCTAGTTCTTCAAAAAAGAAGATTGTGTCAACCTTCTTTAAATTAATTCCAGTGGTTGAGACAGATGCAGAATCCCTTGTACACACTCTGTGTACTGCCCTGGAAGAAGATGGCCTGTGTAATGATAGGATGCAGCCATTCAGTGTACACCTTGCTAAAGGAAAAGGTCCCTCATTTGGTTCAATCTTCAAATCTGAAGACACCCCGACTGAAATCTGCATAATCTTGGTTTTAAGGGCACGCACACTGATACGATTCATCCAGACTCTGTACAGCCAGTTGAGATGTGATGAGTCGGGACGGCTTGATTCGGGCTGTGTGTGGTGGGCTTAACACATATGGGGCTGCGCGTTCATGTACCTTTCTGTCCGTATGTATTAAATATTCTCACAAAGCATGAAACACGGGAGTGCAGAAATAAAGGAGATATATTACATTATACCTAAAAGCCCCAGGACCAGTCACATTGACGGCCACACAGAAAACAACTGTATTTTGATTATACAGAACGGTATTCTACTTTATTATTTTTATTTACCAGTCTGCAATGTGTTTAGCTGTAATTAGATTAGTCTACTCTCTGCCTGAGTGAATGACTGACAGTCTATTGTTTTTCAATCAGTTAATTGTAGTGTTTCAGTGCTGTACAGACTTTCTATGTCGTTATCCATTTCTCCAGTTTCTCTGAGATATGAATGTACCAGCTTTTTTTTGTTGATCATTAATGAACATTTCTATACTGTGGGTGTTGTCGAGTGCTTGAAAACAAGACATTTTGTGTTTGAATTGAAAATGATGGTCTTGAGGAGTCGAATGGGTCAAAGTTCAAGAATATTTTCCGGTAGAGGAATTATCACTTTTTGACGTCACTGCTGTGGTATTATGCCTTTTTTAAAATGACTCAGGATGCAAATATAGCCTCCATACATACATATATATATATATATATATATATATATATATATATATATAGAGAGAGAGAGAGAGAGAGAGAGAGAGAGAGAGAGAGAGAGTGCCTATAGAAAGTCTACACCCCCTTTCAAAATGTTCACCTTTTGTTGCCTTATAGCCTGGAATTAAAATGCATTAAAATCGTTTTTTTTTTCATTTATCTACACATCCTACCCCACAACTTCCAAGTGAAAAAAATATTCTAGAAATTTGTAGAAAATTAATTAAAAATAAAAACTGAAATAGCTTAGTTGGATAAGTGTCCACCCCCTTGTAATAGCAATCCTAAATTAGCTCTGGTGTAACCAATCACCTTCAAAATCACACACCAAGTTAAGTGGCCTCCACCTGTGTTAAATTGTAGTGATTCACATGATTTCAGGATAAATTCAGCAGTTCCTGTAGGTTCCCTCTGCTGGGTAGTGCATTTCAAAGCAAAGACTCAACCATGAGCACCAAGGCGCTTTCAAAAGAACTTCGGGACAAAGTTTTTGAAAGGCACAGATCAGGGGATGGGTACAAAACAATATCAAAGGCTTTGAATATCCCTTGGAGCATGGTCAAGACGATTATTAAGAAGTGGAAGGTGTATGGCACCACCAAGACCCTGCCTAGATCAGACCCTGCATATATATATATATATATATATATATATATATATATATATATATATATATATATATATAATATGCTTCAGTTGTTCAAATGTTTATGTGACGTACTCAATAAAAAAAAAAAAAAAAAAAAAAAAACGAATTACATCCGACTGCTTCTCCTTTCTATATACTATTTACAGTGTTTTGAATACAGCCGTCAGAAAGACTGCTGGGGGGCTTCTAGGTATGAGTATATCTCCGGTCCTTCTAGTGTTAACAGTATAGTTTAATCTGTACTGTATGTACAAGTTAACTCCCTTTTCATCTTTTTAGTCATTTTGACACTGAAGGTTCAATTGGCACTCCCTTATCCCATGACCAAGCCAACCCAGGAACTCAAGAGCAGATGTCAGCAAGCTACCAACCTCGGGAGGACAAAGACCAGCCATGCAGGTGTCCGTCTCAGTTCACCCGGTGCCTGGCCAGTAGGGTTCGCTGCCACCCCAATGGATTGTGAATAGTGGCCTCCAGAAATTGCTTTCACAGGAAGGGAAAATATGAGAACACAATGAAGATATAAATGCTTGACAAATAACTCTTTGTAAATAATTTTTGTATCATATCACAATGGAAGATTAACAGGGATGTTCTTTAACCAGTATGTGCTTACTCCAAGGTTCAGTCAAACTGGATAGATGCAATATAGGCTAGCCATATGTGATGCTTAAAATGTTCTAATCCATCAAGTGCAATAAAAGAAAATCCTTTACTGTTCTTAAGCATTAAACATACCATTTTAGATGCAAACGTTAAATTGAAGTCAAATGGTGGAACAATAATAGAATAAATAGTAGTCATATAGACAGCACACACTCATATTTTATTCTTATTCATGTTGTCAGAATTGTTTTTCTATTTGGAAAATTAATCTGTGTCACACTTTATTGAAAAATATACACATATTCTGTATAAGAATGTGCTGTAAGACAATTTGATCCCAGACAGACAGATCCAGTGGGTCATTTACATGTCTTCCAGTCGCTGAAGTATTGTTTATTAGCTGTACTAGTGAAAATGAATTGCAATATAAAGTGCAGAATGATTACAAACATCATAAAAGGTAAGGAAACAGTGAAGATATATTGCTAAACACTTTCTTTAGATAATTAACAAATTACATATTTGCAAACACATACTGATAACTTGATCTGTTTATTGTGGTTAGTGGGTTAATAAAACTATTCCATTAATCTATTATCAACATTTTAATGAAAATGAGTTATTCCTGGCAATTCCTCCATCCATAAAATACTGCACATGCCTCTGCAGAGCCTTGATGAACTTACTGTTAGCATGGATGTAATGTATGGTACATAAAATATGTAGAATTAGAAGCCCTTCAAAATCAGCAACATTTGATTTAACACAGTCACATACAGTTAAAAAAAAGGTCTCTTGCAGTGAACAAGTTGTTACATTATTTTGGATACCAAAGTGATGGTACTGTATACATTGAAGTAGTTAATTGTATGGCATAATTTTAACTTTGAACATTAATCAATGGGTGTTGGACTGTTAACATGAGAATCTTTTTTTTTTTTCTTGGGTAATTTGTGTTAAGTTGTTAAAGGAAATGTCACCATGTTTTGCTCAAATCAATAATGTTTAGATTTTGTTGCCTGAATTTTGCCCATGGAGAGAATTGCTTGAAATTGTAATTTACAACTAGCTTAAAACGTTGCCTCGTGTTTCAGAACCTTGAAAATTCCTTAAAGTGTGCAAAGCTTTTCTGAATTTCCATGATAAGTCCGACCTTCACTTTTGTTTGATCTAAATGCAAGAACTACCCCAGCCTACAGCTCGTCAAACTCCCATCCAGCTCACAGGCTTTCTGACAGTGTTTGACCTGCATAAAATGTGTCTGCTCAGTGTGGTTCATCCTGTAGCGTGGTTTAAAGCTAATAAACAATATCCAAAGCAGTATGCACTCTATCTAAAGCATATAGTTTTAGTTTAATTATTAGTAATAGTCATATTAATAATTGTAGTCGTGGTTATGTTGCTGTACATTCAAATAATAATAAGGTCAGAAAACACAATAGAAAATAAAACAGAGCAATAAGTAATTTGAAATACCCTGTCTGAAAAAAATGGGGGGTTTAGGAAAGGTGGTGTAATAAAGCTAAATGTGTATAAAGTGTGTATAAAATGTGTATATGGGCAGCAGTGTGGAGTAATGGTCAGGGCTCTGGACTCTTGACCGAAGGGTCGTGGGTTCAATCCCAGGTGGGGGGACACTGCTGTTGTACCCTTGAGCAAGGTACTTTACCTAGATTGCTCCAGTAAAAAAACCCAACTGTATAAATGGGTAATTATATGTAAAAATAATGTGTAAAAAATAATGTAATATCTTGTAACAATTGTAAGTCGCCCTGGATAAGAGCGTCTGCTAAGAAATAAATAATAATAATAAAGTGGAAGAAAAATAAGAATAATTAATTAAAGAAACAGTTCAATACATATTTTAATCTTTTGGTAATTTCACATGGTTAAATGCACTATTTTGTATTAGTTCATCTGTTAAGAGTATTAGACGTTTATGTGTTTTTTTTAATTAAAAACTGGATGCAAATTGTGTGTTACTGTTATCTGCATAGGATCCGTGCCACTGAAAACATCTTCTAAGTAGGTGTGACAGGCCACCTCCCAGTGAGATTTGTTCTCACAATCTTTTGGGTAGAAATCAGACTCATAACTTCTTGCCACTCTGAGGAATTACATTTCTCTAACTAATTTGTCCCAATTCAAAAATGTGCTGCTGTTATTAATTCATCAGCCACATTATTATGCATTTGTACAACATGCATAATTCAGTTTCAGAAGAACGTGTTTATTTGCTGTATAAAAGTAAAGCCGTGTCATACATTAGTGAGCAGCCTAAAATAGCAATCTTTTTATAGAAGTGAAAGAAATTGACTATGATACAAGCAGTTGCACTTCACAAGGTACTTGACAGGCATACATCTGAAAGAAATAACAGAAGCAGATCTTCTTTGAGTTTTGAATATCAAGATTGCTATAAGTATAGCCTACATTTCTGTACCTCTCTTTTGGTACTTTTGATAGAATACTGTAGCGTCGGGTCTTGCAGTACTTTCCGAGTGGGACTTTTTGTGTGCTACATTGAACTTGCTGGGGGACCGGGACTATTATTTTTCTTGTAAATAGTTGTATTGCTGTACAGTGTGTGAGTGGTGTGTCTGTGATTTTGGTTGCTTGCCTGTCTCCAGTCAGGTTCGCTCTTTGCCGTCTGCCAGGTTGAGTGTGCCCAGCCCGGAGTCTGTGTGCCGCACGGTGATTGGTCAGAGCTGACTGTATTTAAGCCACAGCCTGCGCGCTGTCAAAGGTTGTGTTGAGTGAGTGACATAGAGAGTTTGGAGAGATAGAACGAGCTAAGAATCCATTTGTGCTAAAAGAGATAATAAACGGCATTTATTATTATTATTATTTATTTCTTAGCAGACGCCCTTATCCAGGGCGACTTACAATCGTAAGCAAAAACATTTCAAGCGTTACAATACAAGTAATACAATAAGAGCAAGAAATACAATAACTTTTGTTCAAGTAAAGTACAAGTTTGACAAACCACAATTCAATAATACAGCAGGTAATAGTGATAGTTACATCAGGATATGATTAAATAGTGATAGTTACATCAGGATGTGATTAAATACAAAGTACTACAGGTTAAACACTTGGCAGATTACAGTATTCTGAAGTACAGGATTAAATGCAGTAAAATAGGGGCTGATAAGAGCAAAATAAAGCACATTTACATGAAGGGTGATAGTGTCCCAGGATACAAACAGAGGAGTTCTACAGGTGCTCTTTGAAGAGGTGAGTCTTAAGGAGGCGCCGGAATGTGGTCAGGGACTGGGCAGTCCTGACATCTGTAGGAAGCACCATTTATAAGCGCCAATCCAGTCCAGATTAAAAAGAGCTAAAAAACTGCACTTATAAGCACCAATCTTGATTCAAAGATCAATAAAGAGCACTCTCTAGCGCCAAAGAAACCCCTTTTGCAGCGTCTCCCTCCCACTGGAACCCACTGCACACCGTCACTACATTGGTGTCAGAAATTAGTGGGATATGGAGACCTCTGGAATTGGAACGCTAGAAGCTGCCGCCGGAAGCAGAGCATGGGAAGCGGCCTGGTGTGAAATGAAGCCAGAAAAGAGAGCACTCTGGAGGGCGGATAGAGAGAAACAGACCGAAATCACATTCCCCCACACCTGCCAGCATACAGAAGAGTTTACCCCACTGCGGGACGTGCCACCTCCGCGACCCAGCTTCACGCTGCTTCCCCAGAAGCTCAACCTTGAACTCTCTGCGGCTGCAGTGCCAAAACAGACCCCTGCCAGTACAACAACCTTCAGACCCTCGAAACTGCTGTCGTCTTGCACCGATGCGCCCATGCGCCCCTACAACAGCGCCAGGCTTGGCCCCCTACCCTCAAGGAATCTGGAAACAGGTTTGTTCTGGTGGTGATGAACTATTTCAGCAAATGGCCTGAAGCGTATGGGATCCCTTATCAAAATTCACCACTTTTGCTAATGCCTTGTTGGAGGGTTTCTTTACACGCTTCAGCATGCCCCAGGAGCTGCACTAGGAACAGGGTCTGAACTTCGAGAGCCGGGTGTTTGCTGAAGTCTGCCAGTGGTTGTGGATCCAGAAGATGCGAACCATCCCTCTTTGCCCACAGAGCGACGGATTACTGCAGCGTTTCAACCGGACCCTGGGTGCACAGCTCGCCATCACCACCAGCACACACCAGAAGGACCGGGACCTCCAGCTACCGTTTCTCCTGTTAGCCTACTGCAGCACAATACAGGAGTCGACTGGCTGCACACTAGCGCTTCTCATGTTGGGGAAGGAGCTCCGGACACCTGTCGAGTTGCTCTTCAGGCGGCCGCCAGACCAGCAACACCCCCCACCCGGTCCAGAGTACGCCCGCCAGCTCCAAGACTGGCTAGACAATGCACATCAGTTTTCCAGAGATCAGCTCCTGGCAGTTGGTATATGCCAAAAGCACAATTATGATGTGCGGGAGAAAGGGAGAGCCTTCCAGCCCGGAGAACAAGTGTGGGTCTTCCGTCCCAAGAGGAGACAGGGACGTTGCCCCAAACTCGACAGCACCTGGGTCGGCGAGGTTGTCTACTGGGTCCAACTGCACCATCACCACAAGTCCTTTCCTATTTCCCCCCCGTACCTTCTCCTTCCGGACTAAACTCCTCGCCCAAGCCGACCCCCGCACCAGAGAGACAGGAACGGCACATTGCATCGCCCTCAAGCTCCACTCAGGGTTTTGTGTCTCACCTAGACCCAGACCAGCGCTGGGAGCAAGGTGTACAACGCATTGCATTGCCCTCAAATCAGCCCCTGACTACTGGGAGCTTCCCTAGCCTGCAGACCACCACCAGACGCTCAGCAAGACCACACCGCTTGCCCTTCCACTACTGGACCGAAGCAGGTTCTTCCCGGGTCGGGAAGTGTTTGAGCGGGGGACAGTGTAGCGCCGGGTCTCACAGTACCGCTGAGTAGTACTTTTTGTGTGCTACATTGAACTTGCAGGGGGACTGAGACTATTACTTTTCTTGTAAATAGTTGTCTTGCTGTACAGTGTGTGTGGTGTGATACACTGTTGGCCTTTTTAAAATGCCACATGGATTTCTGATGTACACAAAAGGCTGCTGTTCTAAAATGAAAAACAAAATACATACACTTTTAAAAGATTGAGTAAGCATTAAGGCACACAAGGGTTTGCTATTGAAATATTTATTAAATTGGCATGTTAACCTGTTCAGATTCCCTTCTCTGCAATAGTCTTGTTCTAGTCCACAATATGACAGTCAAACATAACTCAGCTCTTCTCTCCCCTTTCACTCCTTTTTCAGAAAAAGTTGGTGTGTGTTTCCTGTATTGTGTCAGCCTGTGATAGAGAGAGAAAGGATAGATACTGTAAATCTCCCTCCCGATTAGAAAGGGCGCTGTGTAAGGGGGTAGGTATGCTGCCTCCTAGAGCTGCCACCTCGGTGGTAGGTGGAAACCGGAAGGTGACCATATTAGGAGGGGCGCGTAGCTGCAAGTACTCAGGACGATTCCATTCCAGTCAGCTGCGGGGCAGCCCTCTATTGGAGAAACCATGGCGATGCGCTGACTGCAGGGAGGAGTTTGCTGGGTACAAAGGGGAAGCAGCTACGTCAAAACCTCCCCTTGCATGGAGAAAGTGAGACCGGCCGGAGCTAGTGTTTTGTTTACTTTTTTTGTTACGTGTCTGTTTGTGTTTTAGTAGAGGAGCAGGAGGACGGGAGGCTGTAGCCGGAGAGCCAGCATTAACCCCAGAGCAAGCCCCTCACCACACAGCACAACACCGCACAGCGCATGCACCACGATCCCTGGAGGAAAAGAGCACAGTTTTCGTGCACGGAGGATTGTGGCTAACGGCGTGTCGTTTTGTTTACTTTTTGGACTTTGAATCTTTTTGTTATTTTGCCCCAATAACATCGATTGGTAGCAGGACTTATTATTGTTTAATTTTTGGATTATTTTGTGGAACTTTCTGTTGGATTATAATAAATATTGTTATTATTGGGAAACGGCAGCCTGGACATTATACTCTTTTGCACTGCACCAGTCATCCTTACCACACAGCCGTATTATGTAAAACCTAGGTTGTAAAAAAAACATCTTTCTGTGCCATTTGTTATCTTACACACTAGATTCCATTATAGGCATAAATATGGAAAGTCCAGTAATAACTTGCAACATGTTATGTTTCTCCTTGATCTGAAGATAATACTTTGACTCCAGGACAGTACCTTAAGTGTCTTGTGTGTTTTTTTTTCCATACAGAAAATGCACAAAAAATACTTTAGCTTTCCTAGCAAATTGCAGGTCTTAGATTGTTTAAGAGAAAGAAAGGCGACAAGATGGCAGCCCTCAAGGGCTTTGTGTTCAATGCAAATGGTGCTGTCAACTTACTAATTACTCTGTCACTAGGTTTAACTACTGCTCAACAGCGCTCTTAACTCCCCAGTATTATTCAAGTCCCCACTCAAAGGCATGCCAGAAAAAAAATGCTGTCGTAGTAGAGGAAAAGCTACATTTTTAAACAGTGTCATGCTTAAATTAATACTGACATTAAATGACTCCAACACTTGTTTGTATTTGTTTCCATTGTTATATACAAAAAAACTGTTAAATTAACTAATTGGTATAGTTGTGTAGTTTCAACTGTATCTCCCTAAACACTTGACAATGATAATGTTAACCCTTGTTATTTGCAGCGCTACTATATAGCAAGAGTTTTCCATCCTTACAATCTGTGAATAATTTCCATGGTGTCCCTGAAATATCCCCAAAGTTATTGCATAGTTACAGCTACTGCATATTCCTATTTCTACACACCATTATTCTCCAACACTATAACCACACACTGCTAAATATAAAAAATACTTTTATTCAGCGAGATGGTAATTTAACAGCAATTTTATTATTTTCTTTACAATTCAGCAAGAATCTCTGCAATAACATGGGCAGTAGTTTGCTCACCTGGGAAGCCATTAGTCCCACAAATCTATTCAGGTCAAGGGCAATGGTTAACCAGAAATACATATTAAAGCTTATATGCAGTAAGATCCCCCCAAAAAAATGCAGGCAAACAACTCACAGTAAATGTTGTTTTCAACTATTAAAAACATTAATGAACCTGAGGCACAGCATAAAGTCTGAAGTAATGGACCTTTTATGTTTTTGCTACATCATGTAATTTTTGGCAACTGCTACTCTCTGATACCAAAAGCCACTTAGTTCTTCATTATACTGCCTAAGGGTCATAATATTGTACAGAGCATCAGTCTTTGTTTCTACAGTAATATGCTTGCCTGTTATGTTCTGTTAGTAATGTAGGTATATTTATTTTTTGCAATGTACCGATTATCATTGGTTATGAACCATCCTTATACTTGATTATGAAATTTCTTCCTGCTTGCACCTTTACAAAACAAGCACATATCCAGAGGTGTATTTATATCAAAGATTACATGTCTTACGTGGTAAATATATGGTGTTTCTTTTCAGAAATAAAAAATAAAAAACAGTTTTTTAATAAAATATACAAAAGTGTTTGTGGAATTTCACATTGGTGTGGTTTCCATGCAGTTTAGAAACGTAGCTCATTTTTATATGAATCAGGTCATTTACATTTGGAAGGAGAATTTCTCCCCCTTAAACAAAACTAATGTAAACCCAAATTACCCAAAAGGTGCTGCCAAAATAGCGTGAATGTTTAAACGCATTCATTTTCGTAAACACAGCTCAAATTTAACAAACATCTATACATGACTGGACTTCAAAGGGCTGCTTGGCAATTGTCAGTATTCTTTTTAGCTCAGCCTTGAAGTAGAGGAACACTCTTCATGATGCAAATGTTTCTTTGACTGGCTTTTCAAGGTTTAAAGGTATAATTTAAGATCCCTGTCAGATGTAAACCTTGTAATAGACGATGTAACAAGAAGCAGCCATTCCATTGAAGATTTAAAGGAAAACTCTTGAGCATAGTTTAAAAGTCAATAAATGGGTGCTGTATGCTCAGCAAACAGCAGACATTGGCAGAGGTATTGGATTTTTAATTTTTTTTCTAACAAACTGAACTCATGTAAAAATGTTTATTTTATTCTGTGGCTTGTTGACAGAGTGTGTGTTCAGTACAAGATTATTTGTAATTGTAAACACATGCAATTGATAATGCTTTCAAATCAAACTACTGTAATCTGTCAACCCTGCATAACACCTCCTATACAGTAATACATTGCCGTGTTCTCAAAAGATTTAAATGTACAGCATAACTAAAAGTAACATGAATTACTTAAAGCAGAATTATAGCAACACATTACAACATTATTATATATGACCTTAGTTTATTTAAACAGATGTTTTCACAAAATGTTTTTTTTTTTTTGTGGAAACAAATATTGCTGATGCCTTTACAATCCTTTTATATTAAAATCTAGAGCCATTTTATACCTTGTATATAAAGGGTGCTTACCTAACATGGCAAATCACTAGTAAGTGAGTGGGTTTCCATGAACTTGTTCACAAGTGTACAAATTCTGTAGTTATAATCTCACAAGCTTTCATAAAAGGAAAAAATATCCATCCAAACAGGAAACCATAATGATAACTAAAATTTATATTAATAATTGACAATATACATTGCCTTCCTTTAAGTATGGCTGAACCCTGGCCTGAATTAAATTAAACTGTTTGGTTCTTTCTTTTTGATTCCATCATTATTTACGTTATTTTATTGTGGATTCGGATTAATATGCGCCTTCATATCTTGGTTTTGTACAGTAGTCAATTTTATTCATTAGCATAGTTTTTGCAGAATGCCCAGATTCAGTTTTCTTAAGTTAAATCTTAACACCAAATTTATTGACAGGATTATGTAACTTTTTTAAATGGTATTTTAAACAACTTCATAGATCTGGATTAAAATGCATGACAAGGATTCATGCGTTAAGACATACACTATAACAAGCAAAATTTGAGGAATCAAAGCTGCAGGTTTTTTTTTTTTTTTAATAATCATAGTTCTAATCATAGCACTCATTATTATAAAGGATGAAGGTAATCATTCTCAGGATTTCTTGCGTTAATGTTGTGTGCACAGTTTTCATCCATCATTACCCTCTGAACCTCCAGTTTACATCTTCATGATGCTGTCTTTTTTGTTCAAATACATTTTTTATGAGAGATGAGGCAAGCTATATAGTAAAAAGGCAAGAGGAACATTAGGTCAGAAAGGGGAAAAAAAGCATCTAAACCGTGTAATTGCTTTTTTTCATGCAGACAATTGAAAAATGTAATGGATTAGAAATGTTAACTATGACCCTTTTATTCTATATAAGACAACACATGTCAAACTCATTACAGAGCTCAACAATGCAATTTCAGTTAAAAAAAAACAAGGAGTTAAATGAATATATACATGCATATATGCAAATATACATTACAACATGATTTTATATTGTAGAAATTCATTTTCTGTCAATAAAAAATATGTAAATCTCCAAGGAGCACCCTGTTTTAATGAGTTATTATATTTATTTTAATGACAGTATTTGTACATATCACCATTTAGATCAACTGCATAGACTTCATTGTTTATTTAAAACTGTATGGCTGCATTTTCAATTGTAATTAAACATTGAAAATAAAGGCACACAAAAGCAGCCAATCTGATTCTTATCAACACACTAATGAGACATTATTAAGTATTATCATCCCATTTGTACGTTTCATAGTATTCTTTTCAGTAAAATGCTTATTACCTGTTACCCTGTGATATCCCACAATGACAAGGTATTTGGTCTTCTTATCTTTGTTGATTTTAAATACTCATCTGCCTCAATCTTGTATGTGCATAGTACCTTTCCATTTAGGGAAAAGGAAATGGAGTCATTGGTCTCAGATGTTAGTGGTTTTCTCAGTATTCTGATTAACAGCCCTGTGGTACAGTATATTTTGCTATTTAAACTTGATCTCTGTAATGTGCACTTTAATTCTGGCAGGCTGCCACATTCTCAATTTCAAGAATTTACTTTTTTTTTCTGACTGGTTTGTCTAATAAGAGGGTTTCCTTCAGCTGGTCTCAGTGTCTTTTTTTATTTCTAAGGAATTATTCTGATCTGGGAAATGTTTATTTTTATTTTTATTTACTTTCTTTAAAAATGCATTTCTACTGCTATTGGCAGGCAGCCACAGTGTAACTTTTGGCATATGATAGAAGATGAAAGAAACTCTTACAAGGTAGACAGGGTGAATACAAA
This sequence comes from Acipenser ruthenus, assembly GCF_902713425.1. Taxonomy (NCBI): domain Eukaryota; kingdom Metazoa; phylum Chordata; class Actinopteri; order Acipenseriformes; family Acipenseridae; genus Acipenser; species Acipenser ruthenus. The sequence goes on from NC_081189.1 coordinate 75,811,685, forward strand.
ACAAAAGCATTGCACTGGTAAAGTACTGCACTGCAGTAGATCTCTCAAGTTTAGTAACCAAGTTTCCACTTATACCTCTGCCTCCTTGTCAGGGGTGTGAGAAGCAAAAATAATTGTATACCAATGCAAAGTCTGGTATGCTAGATATACACTGACCTATTCAACTCAGTCAGCTACCCAAGAATCTTCAATACCATGTACAGTCCACAAACTTTACAAATACCCTCTATTTTTACTTATTTTGTTCCTAAACTCTGTCTCCTTTGTTCTGCACAGCAACTCTCCTAACCCACATTTCCCCAAGGTGAAATATCAGACTGACTCCTCCTGTGGTGGAAAGGAGGTAGTGCAGGTAAAGCAATAATCAAACTACTCTTACAATCTCTGTCTCTCTTAGGGCCTAATTTCCGAAAGGGCACTAAATTTAGAGTTAGCGTGCATGTAAAATAGTGAGCCTAACGTGCGTGATAAATCAAAATTTACTGCCCCATTTACTAACAGAGAACGCATTAATTTACATGCACAGTATTTGGCTAATTTACATACCATACCATACACACTACATGTATTGTGAGTGTTAATTTAATGTGAACGATAATGTCAGAGACTTACCCGTGACCACCGTGATATCAAAAGCCCCAGCAGTCCTGGCATATCTTTTGGTCAGTAGCTTATTGTGAAAGGTGGAGGTGGCTTACACTGACCGAAAATGAGCGATCAACAGACACAGCACTCAGCAGGGGACAGGCAGAGGCAAAGTGAAACTGCACTGCTTACCTTTTAATTTTAACATGTATTCCTTGTCTGATGTAAAAAAAAGCCATTTTTCTTTCTGCTTTAATGCATATGCAATAAAAGTCATGTTGTGCAATGGCGTGTTTTTCTTTTTGTTCTGCTTACTTGAAAAATATTGATTGATAAGACACAGCCTTAGTTCTCTTCCTCGTTGGCATTGCCACCCTGCAGAGCAGGCTCCATGGATCAGGGTGACAATGCTATGTGAGTACAGCACACATCCTGTAAACCTGTCCTCTGTGGGAAATGTAATGTAATTCCCCACTTTAGCAGGGCTTTTTTTTGTGTAAATCGCAGTTTATTAAATAGGCTGCAGTTAAAGCTGAATGTTTTGATGTACAATTGTATTGATGTACTGTTTCATTTTGGAATTCTTTAAAACAACCCACCTCTTTAATATAACACGCATATTCAACATGTACTTTCTGCATTGTATGAGTGGCATTTCCATTAAGCCAATCACAGCTCAGAGGTAGTAAGATTACCCAATCAAATAGCACACAGGATCCACTTCCTCACGCACATAACTTTGATTTAGGATAGCGAAGCAAAGGCTTGTTTAAACTATTTATTTTACTTTGTGTCAAATTTAAAATCAGTAGTGAAAAAGTAATTGGAGATGTCACGGAAGCGAAAGGTGGAGATGGAACACAGAAGATTCCAAAATCGTTAGCCAGATGTTTATTTTTTCACTGAATCATTTTGATGACAAGGCAAACATGCCATACAATGTCACTATGATACACTGCACAAAGCAATGTATTTTGAGTTTACTGGAAATTAAAGAAGCTATGGAGTCTCAACGAAAGGAAAAGACTTTTTTAACTTCAAGAAGCCATGGAAAGTGCAGAATTATCTGAGAAACTCTGATGGGATTACAACAGAGGGTGTACCATGACTGAGCAAAAGAGTGGATTGGCTAGTAGCAGAGTACTGGAGAAAATTAAAGAAAAAAATGCAGAAGTACCCATTTTCTGAGGTATAACACAGGCCCGCTTTTTAGGATGGAACCACATAACAGTCTCGCATTTTGATTGGTCCATGTCTGTCACATGAATATGTCGTCACATGAGTGGGAAAGCTTGCAGGCATTTTTAACATTACACTTACACTTACGAGAGAGAGAGAGAGAGAGAGAGAGAGAGAGAGAGAGAGAGAGATCTGCTTTCCACAACCTTTCAATTAAAATATAATGTGGTATTTTGCTGTACTAATATAACAAACTATGGGTTATTCATTTATATGAATTATCATGTTATGCACAAATGTAAGAATTGTCTTTTTGTGGTGGTGTACTTTTTTCTTTCAAATAGCAAATATTTATAATCGTTTCCGCGATATATTTTAATATCAAATATAAATCTTCCACACTATTACAGTTTTGTTACAGGATACATTAGTTTATCTCTAATGTAATCACAGTTTTACATATAGACTGCCCCTGTTTTCATTTACGTCAGAAATTCTGGGCTACTTTGCTTTTGAGATAATGTCCCAAATTCTGGGCCGATTCCGGTGCTGCAGCCACTGAGCCAGCAAAATACCTGTATTTATGTACAAGGTGTAAACCTTGTACATAATTCTGCATAATGTGACAACTTGCAAATGAATCATTCAGCTCTCTTTATTTGTGCATATAATTAGCTTATTGAATAGAGCTGCTTCATTTTTGCGTGCAGTGTGGCTTCCCCCTGCCATGCGTTAATTCTGGTCATTTACTACAGTTTAGTGAATGAGGCCCTACATTAGGAAGTCCCAGGTTAGTACTGGTTGTCTGCCTGCATATGGATGCCTTCCCTTGTAATCCCCATGTCTGTAGGTAAAACACCAACACCCTACAAGTAAAGTACACTCCATTGATAAATTAGCTCAGAAATTCTGAAACCAACAACGGTCTGCGCACTGCTTCTCGGGCAAAGTCTGAATCTCTCCCTCTGTTCTTTCACTCCTGTTCTGAGTGACAGGCAGACATTTGGGACAAGGAATTAACATGAGAAACTCCATTGACACTTGCGTAGTACCATCGGCAACAGCCGGATAGGAATCGAGAGATATATAAAACCTACATTACAGTTCGGAACAATATTACCCGCAACATCGAAACAAAAATTAACATGAGAAACCCCATTGACAGTTGCGTATAAAAAGGTCAGTATAACATAATAACATACATAAATAGTAAGTAGTTGTATTGAACTGTCCAATCAGAGAGATCGATGCAGTTATTGGGTGGAACATGAATGACTAGCTGATTCACGTTTGACAGTGTTTATGACAAGCAGTTGGAGAGCATACTCAGCGGAGTGACTGAGAGTGTAAGTTAACTATGTAATACATATCTAAAAATAATTTGTTTAAAATAAATTAGTCATATATGTCATTCAATATTTTATAGTCATGTTGTCAATAAAAATACATTTTTAAATATATGCCTATTTTATGAATGAGATGAGTGATTGAGTAAATGATGCTACTCAGGTAGACAGGTCAAACAAGCTCTTCAATCATAGCTCTGTCTCTGTCCCATCAAAACATAAAATGAAAGATCTTTGAGATCCATGTTGGACTTTGATCGGACATTGTTGGGCACTCCTAGGTCTGCCCGGGCAAAACCCGGAATGAAAGATCTCACACACACACACACACACACACACACACACACATATATATATATATATGTGGCACCCCGTCACACCATCCTAACGGTAGGAAAATGTAAATATTTAAACACAGCTGTTTTATCGTCGTTTTAGCCCTTGGGTCTTAACTTGTGCAGGCATTTTTAAAGATAGAATGGAGAATAATATTGTTGATGAAAACTCAGTTTACCATGCTAGATTACACAGAACAACTTTGTATACAATCTGAAAGCAGGCTACTACCAAAATTCTAACAAGAACAGGTCATTTCAGAGTGGCTGGTATGAGAGAGTGGATTGACTGACCGGAGGTGCAGCTAATAACCGTTTTGCTGGCTCTGGCAGTTCGCAGGGACAAAGTATGGATTTACTGATCTGGGTAAAAATCTATAAATGATACAGCTTATCTAGCTCAGTAGGAACTAGCATTCTGTGGTCATGATGAAACACCAGATTCACTTAACAGGGGAAACTACAGGGAACTTAGAGAAATAATTGCTCGCTATGATGAGTTACTTGATCGTGTTGCTGTTCACAGTGGTCCCAAGCAACCATATTTACTAGGATGGCAAAATATACAGAATGACTTGATTTCATCCATTTCCTTTACTGTGCTAGAAGAGATCAAGAAATACATTAATGAAGCATTTTTTGCATGGCATATTGATGAAACAACAGGTTTGTAGTTGTGCCTCTTCTGACTTGGAAGTCACAAGCCGTCACTGGTACAGAATGGTATATAATTATTTTGTTGGTCATTTATTAAAGTTTAGCTAATTAAGTCAATAGGATGTGCTTGATTTTGTCTGCCTCTCTTCTGCCTTAACAACTTTGTTTTGAAAATATTGTATTATTATTTTATTATTATTTATTTCTTAGCAGACACCCTTATCCAGGGTGACTTACAATTGTTACAAGAGATCACATTATTTTTTACATGCAATTACATTATTTTTACATACAATTACCCATTTATACAGCTGGGTTTTTACTGGAGCAATCTAGGTAAAGTACCTTGCTCAAGGGTACAGCAGCAGTGTCCCCCACCTGGGATTGAACCCACGACCCTCCTGTCAAGAGTCCAGGCCCTAACCACTACTCCACACTGCTGCCCATGCAAAGTATGTTAGTGGCACTGTGTAACAGTTGGCACTGTGTAACAGTTAAGTTTATTAAAATAAATTATGATGGACTACTGTTTTCTTTTCTCTGCTGGCTAGTGGAGAAAATGCATTTAACAGCCAAATTGGGGTAAAACGTTATGCAGATGTGAAAAGTGTTGTCAGTCAGAATACAATAATAACATTCTACTGCTGCTCGAGGCTGGTGCAGTTATTTTGTATTGCTTTTAATAATGTGTTTTATTTATTTTCAAAAAGAAAATATGTTTACATAAAACATTTGTAAACAAAAAAAGAGTGGAGATTGCTTCCCTTCTTTAAAAGCAGGGCTGGCACAAGTAATTGTTCTAATTTTATGACTAAAGTGGTAGATGCAACCTTGAAGTACAACCATGTAATATTTAACCTTGTAATTGCCTTCCACTGACACAAGCTCAATTATGCCACCATTCCAAAAGATCATAGCAGTGTCCTGTACTGTAATATTAATATTAGGCACACAAAAATATTTAGCAGGGAAATTCATGTTTAAAAAAACCTGTTAATTGTTGTAAAAAATCTCTTAATTAAAACAATTAAGAAAGAATATCCTTGGGTAATTCAGATACAGAGATTATACAAGGCATGGTTTTCATAATTAGTTTTTTTCTCATTACGCTAGATAATTAAACATTTGTCATTTTGTCACCTCTATTTGTATTTTGTATAGTTAGTGTTGTTATGTTGTTCAAAAGCTTTAATGGCATTTAATGAAATCTTAATGAGTTAAAGGTTTTTGTTAGCTATTATGCAGCCAAGCTTTTAAAACACCTTCTAGTTCTTGCTAAGCATTCTTTAGTCTATCCCACCATTAACGTCATGTCACACGGATGGCTTGGTGGTGACGTCAGGCCAGGAAGAGAATGACAAAAATACTGCCTGGTAAAGTGCTGATGCGTGGCTTTATTACAAAATTATTATTATTATTATTATTATTATTATTATTATTATTATTATTATTATTATTATTTATTTCTTAGCAGACATCCTTATCCAGGGTGACTTACAGTTGTTACAAAATATCACAGTACAAAGTATCGCATTACAAAAAAAATCACATTACAGAATATCACGTTACAGATGAGCAGTTATAAAGTACAGTAAAATCAGCAGAAAATAAGATCAAATTCAAATAGCAGTGTGAAAAGCCCTTTAAATGACACACAGAGAAAGAGGGGTGCGGAAGAAAACAGGTTTTTATTATGTGCATGTCACGAAGTGCAACAAAAAGTTTATAAATAAACAAAAACAAAAATAGTGCACTCTGTGACTTTAAATGCAGTGAACTATTTATAACGTGCTGTTCAGATTCACAGGGATTCCAGGGTGGAAGCGCTTCACCAGGAGAACAGCAGAGCTGTAGTATAGAGAGAGTCAGGTGCTGCAGACAGGCAACACTCTTCAATGGTCTGGAGTGTGGGTATACTCTTTGGTGGACTGGAGAACCGTGTACCTCGTCAGTCTGCAAAAGGCAAAGCTTTTAAAAGAGTTTAGTGGTTTTTCTTCAAGCGCACAGTCTGCTCTCCCCTGGTCCCGGGAACACTGCTCTGACTAGTGGAGACAATGCCCCTTTTGTACACCTTAGCTCTGCCCCCTACCTGTTTACCTGGGATTGAACCCGGGTGTATATTGTTCCCCTCCACCAGCCTCCTAACAAGCCGGCTCCTACAGAAAATGAACTCCCTAGCTGCCAAAGCCTGCCGGATGCACAGGTTACTCCTGTTCCCTCTGCTGGTGGGAGGTAAGCTTTTCAGTGCAGGGATTCTACCGTCACAAACAGCAAAATAAAGGATACAGTAAATAATTACATTTAAGAGTGAGTTTGACTAAGAGCAGTTGAACTTGTAGTAATAATCTTTGCTTATACGAATAAATTTAGAGCATGTAGTAAGTATGATACATGGATAAGAACAATTTCAAATAAGTAGAGTAAAATCAAGTATACAAGATACAGGAAACAGTTATAATTAAGTGCAGTAGTAGAATACGGCAAGGTACGGAGCAGTTCAGTGCAAGTGCAAGCTGATGCAAGTACTGGTACAATTGGGTGTCATATAGTCCAGTATAGTCAAGAGTTGTGAGGTTTACAGATGCTGGCTGAACAGGTGTGTCTTGAGGAGGTGCCGGAAGGTGGTCAGGGACTGAGCAGTCCTGATATCTGTTGTTAGGTCATTCCACCAATGAGGGGCAAGGGTGTAAAAGGAACAGGCTCTGGAAGTGGGGGAGCAGGGGTGGGGGGATTACAGCTAATCTGCCAGTGCTGGAGATAGGAGGGAGCAGAAAGGTCAGTACAAGAGTTTAGCGAGTACAAGAGTTTAGAACTGGACGAGGGAGCCAGTGGAGGGAGTGGAGCAGTGGTGTAGCGTGGGAGAAATGAGGAAGGGAAAAGATGGACAACAGAGTTTTGGATGAGCTGGAGTGGACAGATAGCAGAGGCAGGGAGGCTGGCCAGGAGGGAGTTGCAGTAATCACGATGGGACAGTGCCAGGGCCTGAACTTGGAGCTGTGTGGACTAGTTGGTGAGGACGGGGCGAATTCTGTGTATGTTGCTGACAAGAACATGCCAGAGTAGAGATATGCTGAGAGTAAGAGAGGGAGGGGTTGAGGGTGACACTGAGGGTCTTGGAGGAATAGAGATAGAGAGATCTGCAGTGGGGAAGAGAGGGGGAAGAAAAGGAGGTCTGATTTGGAGAGGTTGATGGACTAGGAGTAGATGGCCGAGAGGCAGGTAGAGATACAGGAGGAAATGTCGGAGTCAGAGGGGGGGAAAGGGGAGGAAGATCTTGGCATCATCAGCATCGAAATGATACAAGAAGCCATGAGAGGAGATGAGGGGACCCAGGGAGCGGGTGTAGAGAGAAAACAGGGGTCCCAGGACTGAGCCTTGGGGGACATCTGTCGAAAGAGAATAAGAGGCAGAGGGTGAGCCATGCCAGGACCCCCTGTGCGTGCAATTGGAGAGGTAGGAGGAGAACCAGGCAAGAGCAGCACCTGGTGTATAGATGATTTAAACAAAACAAAACACTTTTGAAAACAAAACGGCACGTTGGCCAAAACAAAATAGACAATAAACAAACACTAAAGCAAACATGTATCATGCTGGTTTTAAAGCCAGCACAAGTAGAATTTTTTATATATTCTTTAGTTCTCTTTACCTTATGTTCTGACTCTGAACAACCCGACCATGATGAGTGGCTGATCCACTTTTTTATACAGCTGTGCCAGGGCTTGATTGCTTGTTAATAATTCAATCGAGTGATTTTGCAGGGAAGGTAACTAACCTTCCATGCTGACCTAAAATAATAGTGCCCAAATGCATACATTTAAAATAATAACAACACATAACACAAAATAAACAAAATACGCACAGGGGCGGGGTGTACCCCGCAACACATCTCCCCTCTTGTGCGCAGCACACATTGCCTCAAAGGCCACCTCCCCCCTTAATACCCCAAGAGTCTCAGTCCGGGTCCTGGCCCCTGACTGGAGCTCCTAGTGGGCCTAGGGGCCACCACGGTGTTAGGCCCTCCTCCATTAACCACCGCAATGTTGTCAGCGGCAATGCTGACACTGGTAAGCCTGCTTTCTCCAGCCTCGGTAATCCTGACAGCGAAAATGCTGACAGTGGCAAGGCTGGCTACTCCAGCAAAGGCAATCCTCGGTAGATGATGGAAGAAGCTGACGCTCAGGAAGCAACTGCAAGGGCTGACCCTCGGGAGGCGACGACAAGTGCTGACCCTCGGGAGGCGACGGTAGGAGCTGCCCCTCAGGAGGTAGCTTCAGCTCCTCTGGTGGTGGAGGCAGGATCAACAGGTGGTCTACCTCTTGTGGTGGAGGCAAGAGCAGCAGGTAGTCTTCCCCTTGCGGTGGAGGCGGGAGCAGCGGGTAATCTCCCCCTGGCGACGGAGGCGGGAGCAGCGAGTAGTCTCCCCCTGGTGGCAGAGGCAGGAGCAGCGAGTAGTCTCCCCCGGCATTGCAGGCGGGAGCAGCGGGTATTCTCCCTCTAACACTAGAGTCTGGTGCAGCTCTCCCTCGGTTGCTGGGGACTGGTGCGGCTCTCCCTTGGTAGCTGGGGACTGGTGCGGCTCTCCCTCAGTCGCTGGGGACTGATGTGATTCTCCCTCAGTCGCTGGGGACTGGTGTGGCTCTCCCTCGGTTGCTGGCGTGGACATGCCTACTGCCTGTGGAGGTGGAAGTAGCAGGTCAACTCCCTTATCTGCAGCTAGGCAATTGAACACCATGGTTGCTATGTCTGAAAGGGCCGCTGGGCAATGCTGCTACTCCCAGACTTCCCACTGCTTCCCATTTCTGTCCCACAGCAGGATGACCTCCAGCAGGACGACATCTTTGAGATTTCCCTCAAGGTCCAGCAGCCAGTCCCATATATTCCTCAAGGGTGTTCGATGCTCATGCTTCCCCCTTGTGGGCGATGGATGCTCGGACTCCACCTTCATGGGCACTGGACGCTTGAGCTCCCCCCTTGTGGGTGCTGGATGCTCGGGCTCCTCCCTCGTGGATGCTGGATGCTCGGGCTCCCCCCTCGTGGACGCTGGATGCTCGGGCTCCACCCTCGTGGACGCTGGATGCTCGGGCTCCACCCTCGTGGACGCTGGATGCTCGGGCTCCCCCCCCGTGGTTGCTGGATGCTTGGGCTCCCCCCTTGTGGACGCTGGACGCTCGGGCTCCCCCCATTCTGGGCGCTGGAGGCTCGGGCTCCCCCCATTCTGGGCGCTAGAGCTTGCACCAGCTTCTTCCAGGGATGGCTGCTCCGCCCCTTCTTCCTGTGGGCAGGTGGCTGGGGTTGAGTCTCACCCCGACCACGGGCTTTCCAGAAGATGGATTCCACCCATCCATCCAACATACGTGCTATTCTATTGTATGGGTCTGCACATGAAGCACAAAATAAACCAGGTCTGTTTTTGACTCTCTCTGTTGAGGAATTGTACAGATGCTGGTGTAATTGCATTTTTTCCTACTGAATCAATTGAGTATGTTTTCTGAGACACAGTTGGTATAAAGCAAGCCAGCTACTTTATGTCCTCAATAAGTTTATGTCTACTATTAAGGCTATCAGCTGACTACATTACATTATATGAGCCACATGCATTATGAAAAATCAAGTATGGTTTTTATGCTGCAGCAGGTTTACCCAAATGTAATATGAGATTTAGTATGGTAGGCTGCTCAAATTTCATTAAGAGCACTACATCATGCTATAAACATCAGTATAGGAAACATTTCCATTCTATTTATTTGTAAGTTCTTTGCAATGTAAACATTCATATATTCTAGGGATTATAGATGAAATATTGCAATTCCATAAATCTTGCAAATCTAACTGACAACATGAAAGTAAGGCATTCAGGCTAAGAGCTTTCTTCTGATTCATGGGACAGGGGCAATAGCTGTGTGAAATACATTGCTAAAAAGCCTCTCTAGCTTATAGAGAATAAGGGGAATAATGTGCTCCTGAAAGGGAGGGCTGAGCTGTGGCCTGCGCTGCTGGGGCTCCAAGGCTGGGAAGTGAGTTTCACATTCCTCCAGAGGTAGATGCAGCACTAAAGGTGCAGCGGCACAGAGGAGAAGGAAGAGAAGGAGGAGACAGGAAGAAAGGGCGTGTACTTCGGATTAAACAGAGACATTTACTCAATTTATTCAATATTTTAAAGTATTGCCATTTGCAGGTGACACCTAAAATGATAGTGCTTTATAAATGTAGTGGTTTTAAAGCAAAGTTATAAAAAAACTGCTATGAAGTAAAAAAAAAACAAAAAAAAAACAGCTCTTTGCAAAATAAGAAGAAGAAGAACAACAAAGCCCTTTGTAAAGCATCGAAATATATTTTCATGTTTGGTGATTGGATAGCTGATTGCTTTATGCTTAAGACTTTTCTTTCCCTTAGCAGTAATTCATGTTACACTAGTCTAAAGTAGCATCTATCATGGGTACCTACTAAGAACAAACAAATGTCAAGCGTGTATAAAAGTTTTTTTTATTAAATTAGCATAACTGGGAATTCCAGGTTTCCTATATTATTACTGCAGGCTACTGACCTCAGCACCAGGCTTTCGCGAACATATATAGAGTTAAAGTAAACCTATTTAGTAGGGCAAGATTTATTTCAAAGCAATGAAAGCATGAAAAACAAAAACAAAAAGAAAAAAAACTATTGGTTCCATAAATTTGTTTTAAAAGATGGTTCTTAATATCAGCTTGATGCAAACTTACAGAACAAGTTATAAAAAATTCCCAGGTGATTAAGCATCTACTAAGGAATTTGTTGAACTTGTATGGGCTACTAGCATATTTGATCCACAAAAAATATAACAACATCTGGTAAAAGCCTTGCACTGTTCCGGTGGTATTTGGTTTCAGGTATTATTATTATTATTATTATTATTATTATTATTATTAAGAACATTATGTTGTGGGAAATGTGGGTGAGTAGGGTTGTCTATTGTAGTTTTACTACTGGTATTTTGAAAATGTACTCTACTAAACATTTGACCTGATTGTAAATTGTTGGATTTTAGCTCGTAGACAACCATAAGGATCAAAATTGTTGAAGCTTCCCTTATGTAAAAAAAACATGTATACATTTTACATGTATGTGCACCATATTTATATAAATACATATGCAGTCAAAAAATGTTTAGCAAATAATGCATGGCTAGTGCAAAGTCAAATGGAATGTTGTTTTATTATTTTATTTTTTTGGTATTGGTGTGAAGCTATTTCTGGATTTTTGTTGTGTTTCCCTTGCATTTTTATAGATTGCACTTGAGGTTCTTCAACACAACTTAAAATCTTCTTGTAAAACCAGTTTAATAAAGTTGCGCTAATTCAGTCGTTTCACAAGGCCAAATTGGAACACTGACAGAAACATTTAAATATACCCTGACGTATTTTAATATTAGTTAGGTCATTTAAATGTTGAGGGACAATTTCTCACTCTAAAAGAAAACTACAAGTAAATCCAAATTGCCCAAAAGGTACTACCAAAATAGTGTGCCATATTTTTATTTTTGCATGTAAACCAAGCCATAGATGACCGATCAAACAAAACATGACATTTTACAAACATAATCCAACCAACTACTAATTTGCATATACTTATTTTAGACTAACTAAAATTTAGAAAACTATTGTAAAATAAGGCAAGGTTTAGTATGTTATTAAATCCTTCCCCAAATATGTGAACATATTATAATTTTCTTGTACAACAACAAAGATAATTAACATATCTTTACAGAGCACTCAGGAATATACCTTTTATATTACACGGATAGTTGTCCCATTTTCAACACCCAGCCGACACTGTTGCTCGAAAAAGTTTCAATCAATCAATCAATCAATCAATTTTTATTTTATATAGCACCTTTCATAGTGGACCACCATCACAAAGTGCTTTACAAGATGCAGTAACAATAAGAGAATCCATAATACTTTAAATACAGAGAAATGCATAATACATGCTATACAGTAAAAAAAAAAAAGTGCATAATACATGATAGTAGCATAATACATGAAATAGGAGCATCAACACAGCAGCTAATAGCAGATATCAGACTAAAAGAGCATGGAAAGCAAGAGAGAACAGGTGGGTCTTGAGAGTTGATTTAAAGCGAGTGACAGTGGGAGCATCATGTACCAAAGCTGGGAGAGAGTTCCAAAGAGTCGGAGGCATGAAGCTAAACGAGCGTTCTCCAAGTGTGGTGCACTTTTGCTTGGGGATAACAAGCAGGCCAGAGTCGGAGGACCTCAGCTTGTGGGCATGGACATAGTGGGTCAGCAGGTTGAGGAGGTACTCAGGACCTGTGTGATGAAGGGCATTGTAGGTGAGCAGGAGAATTTTGAAAGTAATCCTGAACTTTACAGGTAGCCAGTGCAGCTGGGCAAGACGGGGGGTGATGTGATCCTGTTTTTTACATCTGGTAAGGATCCTGACAGTGGCATTCTGAACTAACTGCAGTCAGTTTATGGTGCGTGCCGGGAGACCACCATATAGAGAGTTGCAGTAGTCGAGTCGAGAGGAGACAAATGCATGACAAAGTATCTCCAGGAGAGACAGGTTCCAGAGATCCCAGCATACTTCTGAAGGCAGCCAAGAAGAATGCCATGATCTATGGTGTCAAAAGCGGCTGTTAGGTCAAGGAGGACAAGCACAGAGGCCTGGAGCCGTATATTATTATTATTATTATTATTATTATTATTATTATTATTATTATTATTTATTAGCAGACGCCCTTATCCAGGGCAACTTACAATTGTTACAAGATATCACATTATTTTTACATACAATTATATTATTTTTTACACATTATTTTTACATACAATTACCCATTTATACAGTTGGGTTTTTACTGGAGCAATCTAGGCACAGCAATCTAGGTACAGCAGTACACCTGGGATTGAACCCACGACCCTCCAGTCAAGAGTCCAGAGCCCTAACCACTACTCCACACTGCTGCCACAATTATTGATTCGTTCTCAATACTTTAAATCTGCACCAACTACTGAATGACAGCACATTCCTACATTTCTATTGGAGACTCCGCTTGCAAGATTTAAAACGAGATTACAATCAAGATGGAGGCTTGTTAGCAGGACTTCAAGCTGTATTACAGTTAAGATACGGAGGACTTAAAACAGAATTGTGACGAAATGTACAAAAATGCCTACACACAAAAACTCCAGAAGAATGTGCCCCTGACCATATGGATTTCATTGTGGAAGACAGCAAAGGAAAGAAAATCCACCATTCTCTCAACTCAAATACGCCTCTTCAGCATAGTCTATACGCAGCACACAACTGTCTTTCGTTGCGTATGACGTCAGTAACACAGCTCGGCTCTGCAGTGGAAAAACAACCCAGGCTCTTCTTAACCGCACCGTGAGGGCTCGGTATGGCCCCGGCGCGGCTTGGTTGGAAAAGAGGCATAAGATGCCACATTCCAACCCCCCACCCACCTGCTCACACACTGACATACAGACATGTATTTCTAAATAATTTGGGAACCAAAATACTCATTTCTAATGACAGATACCTGGTTCGGACCCCATTTCAAAAATCTCCTCAAATGCACATCATTAGTTCAAACCTGGCACTGTGTGTATGGGCTGAGCTCCTTAAAAGCCTTATATGGAAGTTACTCTCAGTAGCTGATCAGTCACCCATCCTCACGAGGTTTCTAAAATATAAACACAAAACAATAACAAATAATATTGGCTTTTGCAGTCATATAAAGCATACAAATAAATCATAATATAAATAAATACTAAATAAAGGGGCGGGACACTCCACCACAAATGTAATTACAGATTTCCTATGTTTCTGGATATTTAAAGGTTAATAAGTCAATAAGGTAACTGTTCACCTGCACATATAATACCAAAAGTCAAACAGAAGACCTGTGTTCTATGCAATGAGAGTACATACATCCTTTTTTATTATTTGTCTGGAAGAGTTTGTTTATCCTTTTATTTGAGAAACATTTTACTTGATGGGATCTACATTGCTTCCTGTAAAGAAGAGACAGACTCAACAATATGAAAATCCAATATAAAGGAAGCAGCTGCCCAGTATAATGGACGAACTTACTTTATGTATTGTTAATTACATGCTCTAGATGAATTATTAAGAAACCTAGAGTATATCGGTGCTTTCAGAGCAAAGGAAATGGACCAGACCTCCTCTAATATTGACTCACAAAGTGTTATATGTAGTAGAACAATATTACATTTCTAAATATTCTGATCTTAATCTTTACATTACAGACAATCAGTCTATTGATTAGAGATGTTTGTTCCCCACAGTGAAGGCCAATGGCAGATATCAGCAACTGTCATTCTGAGAAATGCACTATTGCGGCTAGTTTATCATCTTGTGCAATGAGAGGCTTCCAGAGTTATCTCACCAAATCTTGCCAGCCTAAAAGCCAATATGTAATTCTAATTTTACAGAAACATTAATATACTGTTTAAATATGTTGAAATATGGATTTATAAGGGGCTATTCTCTAGTAGCTGAACCTAGAATAACATGTTTCATAATTAGAAGGATGACCAATGAAATGCAGTACAGCCTAGTATACAATTAAAAATGACATCATTTTATCTTTTTCTTTTTTTACTTATTCAGCAATAATGTGTCCAATAAAACTATATTACATTATCATTTGTATTTATATTGACATGTTATCATTTTTAAGTTTTAATAATTATGCATAGTATATTTCAATTGGGCTAATTTGCATGCAATGCAAGCTGTATAAAGCATCAACAAAGAATGCAACAAAGAATCAAGAAGATGCAAGCTTTTAAAAATGAAGCCTCGGAAATATGATTGCATTAAGCTTGCGCAACTATAACGCTGGTCTGAGTCATTTAAAATTAACCGCAACCCTTTTAGTAGTCAACCACAGTGTCTGTGTTTTTATCTGCTGTACATGGATAAACTTATGAAGCCTTCTTGTTTTAAATTTAGTGCTGCCTGACCGTCGCAGTCTCCCATTATATGCAATATATAAATATATTGTTTGAAAACACTGCATACACTTTTAAATATATTAATGTGAATATATTTATTTACAACATATTTTACAATGTATTTTGAATATAATTTAGAAAAATAAAATGTATAAATGTGAATATGTTGATTTACAAAATACATTTATAGTATATTATAAATATATTTAAGCAACATGTCATTTTTTTTTTGCACCTGAAAACCCATTCGGTACGGGTCGGGTCTGAGGTCCTCGGGTCCGAGTAGACTCGTGAAGACCTCTAGGAATGAAAATGTCCATTATTAATATTTTATTAATGGGCAGCAGTGTGGAGTAGTGGTTAGGGCTCTGGACTCCTGACCGGAGGGTCATGGGTTCAATCCCGGGGGGAGGGGCACTGCTGTTGTACCCTGTCTACTTTACCTAGATTGCTCCAGTAAAAACCCAGCTGTATAAATGGGTAATTGTATGTAAAAATAATGTGATATCTTGTAACAATTGTAAGTCGCCCTGGATAAGGGCGTCTGCTAAGAAATGTAATAATAATAATTAAGAAAATATATTATAAATACATTTCAGGTTTTAAAAATATATAATTCCATATATTAAAAATATATTTATTTTCCGTATGTACTGTTTTAGTGAAGGCACCTTCCCGAGCCTAAGCAGTGATGTTTATGTTTAAACTGTTTATTTTGGCCCCTGTGTCTTGTTTTTGTTAATTGTCTTTGAATAAACATGCGTTTCAATGCCTTGACTGCAGCTGTCTGTGTCGGAGTCTTCCTCTTGCCAGTGATGCTACCCTTTCACATGGAACGATGGATTACAAACTTGCAAATGTACAGGTTGTATGCTTAAAGACTGTTTGAGGAGTGTTAGTAATATTCACAGTTTATTAACAGCATCAGCTAAAAGAAACCCAACATACTGATTTACAAATCAAATGTGTGGGGGCTGCTTATACATCCAAATAGCAGAATAATATCAATATACCTTTTTAAATTGCGATGGATACTGCACCAGAAGTTACTAGGATACATATTACTGGTACTTGTTTATACTTTTCTTTATTTTCCAGGATATAACAATGAAATAAAAAACACAAAAACTAACAGGAAATGTACATTATATTTCAAAGTCCTTAGAAAACAAATAAGGTTTATTCTTAACTGTAATGTGTTTTCTATGCTTTTAAATTAAAGTTAGTGTTGCTGAGCAAATATGTGAAGCACACAGCTAGACCTGAAGCATTAGGAACTATGGTTTTGCAAACAATCAATACTAACTATTGGATATAAAATTACATTTTGATGACCACTGTGAAAACACAAGCTGCTCCAACCATTTCTCACGCCGTTATTGATTTTCCTCCTTCCATTTCTATTAAATCTTGAAGTAGTATTTCCTGATAGTTTGAAAAATCATCTCTGTTAATACTCAGTGGACAGAGAAATGATAAGCAGATTTGTTCTTGTCAAAACCAAGAAACTGTCACACAAAAAGCACACAAACTGTACTTACATCTTACAACAGGTTGTAAAGATAAAGGTGCTCTTTTTTAAAAAATATTTTTTTTAGTTTAACATTTCTATAAATATATAGATTCTACATTTCTTATATAATATTGGGATTTTCTTTAGAAAAAACAGATATAAAAAAGCTATTTAAACAGTTTATTAATACTAGTTTGTCTGTTACTTTATTATTTTAGTTTATTAACATACGCTTGCTTATTGCTTTTCTCTTACTTATTCTATTAATTTCATATGTTGATTCATGTGCGTCATGACAAGTAATAAATATGTATTTATTTATTTATTGATTAATATTGTGTCTGGTGGTCAACTCCGTCTTAAAGAACACTTGGCTAAGAGACTTTGCTTGTTTCCCGAGGGGTGTTCTCTTAGCCGGAGACTAGTGTACTCGACAACCACATTTAAATGCTGTGATAAACCCATTAAAAATGTCGAAACTTAAACATCCTGCCAGCTTTTATAATTATTAACCTTTAATTAAGGATTTTTGCTTTTTTTAATTACTGAGGATGTACAGTACTTGTATGTATCGTAAAAATACAAATAAATGTAAAATAAATAAATATATATTATTTCTTATAATAAAACATGCAGTCCAACTAACCTCTCCCTGTCAACTCCTGCTCATTGTTCTGTACCGCCCCCCTGGGCCTCTCACTCACTTTCTGGATGAACTCGACTATCTACTCTCCTCCCTCCCCTCTCTGTCTACCCCGACTGTCCTGTTGGGTGACTTCAACATCCATCTCTCCAACCCCAGCCACTCTGCTGGATTCCTCCCTCTCCTTCACTCCTTCGACTTCTGTCTCTCTCCGTCCCCTCCTACCCACAAAGCTGGCCGTCAACTGGACCTCACCTTCTCCAGGGCCTGCTGCCCCTCCAACCTCTCTGTCACCCCCCTGGACCTCTCTGATCACTATTTCATCTCTTTTTCTCTGTCTCTCCCCCCTCTCCCTGCTCCTCCTACCCCCACTGTCACCTCTCGCCGTAACCTCCGCTCTCTCTCCCCCTCTGTCCTTGCCTCCACTGCTCTCTCTCACCTCCCTCCTATCGACTCCTTTTCACAACTCTCCGTAGACTCTGCTACCTCCACCCTCTTCTCCTCACTCACCTCCTCCCTCGACTCCCTCTGTCCCCTCACCTCCCGACCTGCTCGCCCCTCCCCTCCCCATCCCTGGCTCTCCTCTGTGCTCCGCTCGGCAAGAATCACACTGCGATCTGCTGAAAAGAAATGGAAGAGAACCAAACTCCCTGCTGCCCTAGACCTTTACCGCACTCTTCTCTCCTCCTTCTCCTCTACTCTCTCCTCTGCTAAATGTGCTTATTTCCAATCTGTAATCCAAGCCTCCACTAACAACCCACGTAAACTATTCTCTACCTTCTCCTCCCTCCTAAACCCTCCCCCCCCTCCTCCTCCCTCCTCTATCTCCCCTGACGACTTTGCCTCCTTCTTCTCTTCTAAAATCTCAGATATCCGCAAACTCTTTAACACCTCTCCCTCCCCCGCACCCCCTCCTGCTCCAACCCCTACACCCACTACATCCCCTACTAACTCGCCCTCCCTCTCCACCTTCTTGCCCCTCTCAGACTCTGACCTCTCCTCCCTGCTCCAGGGTCACAAACCCACCACGTGTGCCTTGGACCCCCTCCCCACTCACCTCTTTCAAGCTGCTGCTCCTGCTCTACTCCCCTTCATCTCCTCCCTCCTCAACACCTCTCTACTTTCTGGCATCTTCCCCTCTGCCATCAAAAAAGCCTCTATCACTCCCCTCCTCAAAAAACCTACCCTCGACCCCACCTCCCTCCAGAGCTACCGTCCTGTCTCCCTCCTACCCTTCCTCTCCAAAACCCTCGAGCGGACTGTACACCGCCAGCTCTCTGCTTTCCTGTCCAACCACTCTCTGCTTGACCCTCTCCAATCTGGCTTCCGCTCTGCTCACTCCACTGAAACCGCCCTTCTGTCTGTCACCAACTCACTTAAGTGTGCCCGAGCTGCCTCTCTCTCCTTTGTCCTAATTCTCCTCGACCTCTCTGCTGCCTTTGACACTGTTGATCACTCTATTCTACTATCATCTCTTGCTGACCTGGGGATCTCTGGCACTGCTCTGGCCTGGTTCTCCTCCTACCTCTCCAACCGCACTTACCAGGTAACCTGGCGTGGAGCAACCTCCACACCTCACCCTCTCTTAACTGGAGTCCCCCAAGGGTCAGTCTTGGGTCCTCTCCTGTTCTCTCTCTACACCCGCTCCCTGGGCCCCCTCATCGCATCCTATGGTTTCTCATACCATTTCTATGCTGATGATGCTCAGATTTTCCTCTCCTTCCCCACCTCTGACTCCACCATCTCCTCCCGTATCTCTACCTGTCTGTCTGCTATTTCCTCCTGGATGCACTCGCATCACCTCAAACTCAACCTCTCTAAATCTGACCTCCTTTTCTTTCCCTCCTCCTCCCCCTCCTCTGATCTCTCTATCTCTGTTCCTCTGGAATCTACCACACTCTCTCCCTCTTCCTCAGCTAAGAACCTTGGAGTCACCCTGGACCCCTGCCTCTCTTATTCCCAGCACATCTCCACTCTGGCACGCACTTGCAGATTCTTCCTGAGCAACATCCGAAGAATCCGACCCTTCCTCACCAACTATGCTACCCAGCTCCTGGTCCAGGCCCTGGTACTCTCCCGCCTAGACTACTGCAACTCCCTCCTGGCTGGCCTCCCTGCGTCCGCCACCCGTCCGCTCCAGCTCATCCAGAACTCTGCTGCTCGCCTGGTGTTCTCTCTACCTCGCTTCGCCCACGCTACTCCACTACTCCGCTCGCTCCACTGGCTCCCGATCACCGCTCGCATCCAGTTCAAGACTCTTGTACTAGCCTACAGATGCCTTGATCAGACTGCACCCAGCTACCCCCAGACCCTCATCTCTCCCTACACCCCCACTCGACCTCTCCGCTCCGCCTGCACTAGAAGACTGGCTCTACCTCCGCTACGCTCCCCTGCCTCCAAAGCCCGCTCCTTCTCCACCCTTGCTCCGCAGTGGTGGAACGACCTTCCTACAGATGTCAGGACTGCCCAGTCCCTGACCACATTCCGGCGCCTCCTTAAGACTCACCTCTTCAAACAGCACCTGTAGAACTCCTCTGTTGTATCCTGGGACACTATCACCCTTCATTTAAATATGCTTTATTTTGCTCTTATCTGCCCCCTATTTTACTGCATTTAATCCTGTACCTCAGAATATTGTAATCTGCCAAGTGTTTAATCTGTAGTATTTTGTACTTAATCATATCCTGATGTAACTTTCACTATTATCTGCTGTATTATTGAATTGTGGTTTGTCACACTTGAGAATTATTGTATTTCTTGTTCTTATTGTATGACTTATATTGTAACACGTGAATGTATTTGTATTTGCTTGCGATTGTAAGTCGCCCTGGATAAGGGCGTCTGCTAAGAAATAAATAATAATAATAATAAAACATTAAAGCTTTGGTTCCCCAGAGGTTTCTTGCTCTCTTTTTTTGAGGTAGGTTTTTCCTTTCCGGTGACTACTGTCTTTGTTACAGTGGCATGGCTCACCATTATATGCACCCTTCCCTATCATTTAATTGTTTTTTAAAAAATAATTTCATTTCTTTTTATTAAATGCCATGCTGGAGGTATATTTTTCTGTGCTGTGACGTCAGACTAGCATTCCATACAACCATAGAGATCACTGATTGAAACACTGATTTTTTCTTAGCTGTAGAGGTGTCCACTAGTCAACAACTTACATGCCATTACTTCTGATGGAGAAAAAAACACTCCCTAATTTGTAATGTTGTCAGGATCTAAATATCGCCACCCTTTAACTCTATGTTAATCCTGCTGGTGTTTTTTCAGTGGTGATTTATTGACCCACCTATTATCATAACTGACTAAAAAAAATACAGCACATTGTTTTATCAATAAAATATACATCTTTTTTATCATATATCAAATTGTCATCAAACATAATGTAATTTATCAAAATGTTCTTGTTAATTGTTATCGCAAAAGCTTTTGAAATGTTCTGACACCACTATGCAGTAGTAGCATCTAAGTCAATATACACCCAGGTGGAAGGTATGGTTCCTGACCATAGCCACATTGACATAGCCTTTTTTCTATACATTTTAAACAGAATACAGTAGAAGTCTAGGTTTTCCACATCACTTGTACAGCTTCAACGGATTAATATAATATGCCAGAAACAAGGTTGAAGAAGTCCAACCAAGTTCAACCATGTAATATTCCATCGTATAGCATCAAATAACTCAACAATATATGTCATAGAATAAAATAAAACTCATAGGATATTGAATAGAATGTAAATCTCTTACAGTGGAAAGAGAGATGGAATATGTGTAAATCACTGCTTAAAATATTAATAATGGACATTTTCATTAGTAACTGGCACTAGAGGTCTTCACGGCTCTACTCGGACCTGAGGACCTCAGACCCGACCCGTACCGAATGGGTTTTCAGGTGCAAAATTGTCACGCAACACTCTGGTCAGGTCGGGTCGGATCCGATTTTGTTTAGTCAGTAATACACAAACTCGATTACTACTATTGGTACTAAAAATCATTGTTTATAATTCCTGTTGCGTGGATTGGCTTCCCCCAGTAGCACATGACACGACTTGCAGAGCGCAGCAGCAGACATGTGACCCATATCGAAGGTGTTTCTTTTAGACCATTCTTAAAAGTCAGAGTAATGGATTTGTTTATGAAGGATGTGAAAGAAAAACTTAAGAAAAACGAATACCATGAGCAAAAGCTCACAGAAAAATGCAAGTGTGGGAATTGTGGACAAAGAAGGAAAACAAGTTTTGCAAAACACACATTTTACATCTGAGTTCCATTTTTAATAAAATCACGCATTTATGAGATCGTACTTCAGTTCATTTGATTTTCAGATAATGTATTTATCTTTGTATCTTTTACACAAACATATTATATATTTAATTGTACAGTCCTCTGTGTAGGTTGATGATTGAATAAACACTGTCTGTAGTTCAGCCAGATTTCCAGGTTGACTGGAAAAAAAAACACTGCTTTAATATGGTATCTAGTCAGTGCATCTACTAAGCTGGGTACAGGAAAAGTGTTCCACTGTTTTTTCAGGCCGGGTCGGATCCAGGTCTAATAACAAGAAGGTCGGTTCAGGTAAATAATTGTCGGTTCGTGATCAGGTCGTAGGTAGTTTACCTGAGAAAGAAAATACTTTTTAAGCCTTCAAAAGCAGCATGTCTAAAAATGTACTGCCTTCATGGAATAACTATTGTTGCTGGACAATAAATAAACTCAAACACAAGTTGATCAGAATCACCCCATTGGATAAATATGATATAACAGAGCCTCTCCATACCAAGACAAAACAGATGTTTGTGGTGTATTATCTACCAATTTAATTGAAATATATAAGTAGTACAATTACTGCTATTTGTGGTTATATTATAGAAAAGCAAATATAATGAGCAGAAAGTATCTAGCTATAATCATAAGAAAACATGTAAGAAAAATTATCTAAAGAGGAAACCTTTTAGCTTATATGGTATTGCGGATCTTAACACAAAATTATAAATAAATAAAAACACGTGTGTGTGTTTGTGAGTACTGAAAGGGTTTCATTTTAATGCAAAATGATAAAAAAACAATGAGAAGAAACTATTTAAAATACTGCTGCTTAGATGTGTGAGCCTTTTTCTTTTTTGTTTGTTTTTTAAATGCAAAACTTTTTTCTTTTTTTTTTAATCGGACACTTTTATGACGAAGATCTATTGTTATTATGCATAGTTAGTCTTTTCTTTATGCACTTTGCAGACAGAAAAGTCATTGGAGACCATTAATTATTTTGCAGGCTATTTGTCAGCTTGCTCACTTAGTGTTTTCAATTGTAATTCTGCTGCCTAGACTTTTACTGGTATCTAAAGCTATTCGGTAGGCAATGCCAGGGCTTATATAATACAATTTCCTTGCGATTAATTTGTGACCTAAAGAGAAAGTAAATGCTACATCTTAGAAATGGTTCACACATGTTAAGAGTGTTTATCTTTTAGTTACAATGTGCCATGTGCCTTGTAAGTTTTAGTTAGTATTCCAGATGAATACTTGACTGGTGCAAGGATCATTCCTTCCCTGTCTTTTTCATCACATTTTCCTTGAATTTACTAGTTAGTTATTGCATCCTTAATTGTATAACCTTGACTCCCTGGGTACTCTATACATTTAATGAAATACACTAATAAATCTAAAATTCTACCAGAGTAAGCAATCTTGGTGCAGACTCGGCTCTTTCAATTGACTTCAGCACAGACCAAATAAGATTTGTGTTCCGACGTAGGAAGCATTTACTTTATCTGAAAGCATATTACTGCAGGCATGCCTTGGCATAATCTACAATGGAATCAGTAGTATGACTAATTTGTCCTGCTATGGAGGATAAATTAATTGAGGGACAAGGAGACACAGTGGCGAGTGCTTCAAGAATTACAGGTTAATCCAACATATTATGTCTGTTAGATTTTAAAGCTTGTATACATCAAGTGACATTTACAAGAAAATATGTTGCTTTGCAGAAGAACACAAGCTTATTTGCTGAGGATTAAGGTGAAAAGAAAGATGAATGTGTTTTCCCACAAAAAAATGCTTTCATCTTGTGTCCTTACTACTACACCACAGGCTTAATAAAGTAAAAACTAGTGTTTTTGTTTCTTCCAAAGCAAATTATTAAAAAGGGGTTTGAGTTTGACATTAAACAGGGGAAATGCTGTGTGTTTTAACTGAGTGTTTTGATGGGAAAGGGTCTATATATGAAATCCATGGATAAATGGAGTGCTATTCTAATTTATCAATCAATTAATCAATCTTTATTTTATATAGCACCTTTCATAGTGGACCACCATCACAAGGCGCGTTACAAGATAGTGAGGAACAATGCATAATACATTAAATACAGTGAAATACAGGGCATAGTACATTAAATACAAACAGTAAAAAACAATGCAATATACATTACATACAGGGCAAGGATGTGAATTCTAAATATTGTGGATGCATGTGTCATACAGAATCATACGAATAAGATGGAGTGAAAAACCTGAAGTAGCAATTTAGACAACAGCTAATAACAGATATCAGACTTAAAAAGCATTGAAAGCAACAGAGAACAAGTGGGTCTTGAGAGTTGATTTGAAGCGAGTGATTGTGGGAGCTGCATACACTAAAGCTGGGAGAGAGTTCCAGAGTCGGGCCATGAAGCTATAAGAGTGCTCTCCGAGTGTGGTGCACTTTTGCTTGAGTATAACAAGAAGGCCAGAGTCAGAGGACCTCAGCTAGCCTGCAGGGACATAGCGGGTCAGCAGGTTGGAGAGATACTCTAGACCTTGTAGGCAAGCAAGAGAATTTTGAAAGTAATCCTGAACTTTACAGGTAGCCAGTGCAGCTGGGCAAGACAGGGGGTAATGTGATCATGTCTTTTACATCTGGTAAGGATGTAATTATCATTAAAATCACTTAACAATGACAGCAGAATTGACCATTTATTGACTAATTCTGTCATAGCTACATGTAGACTTACTTTTAAGTTTAAAAAGTATTTTACTTTAAAAATAATCACAGCGCAATAACCATATTGATCTGTGTGATTTCCATTTAGCCTCTAGCACCGCTTTCATACATTTTCTTACATCATCCTTTCCAAGTTCTACTGTATTACTATTGACTAACATGACAGAATCCCACCCAGTTTGAGGCTAGTTTTCTGTAGCCTGGGAATCGATAGGTTGCGGATGCAACCCCGGTTCCCTGAAAGAGAAAATAACCATAACTTGATGGTTATTTTCGACTTGAAAGGGAACTGTATTTATTTCAAGCACTTCTATAACCTTTAATCACTCTCTGCCAAGTTTTACTGTATTTCTATTGGCTAACACAATTTAAGTATAGACGAGGGGTGATGCAATCATGTTTTTTACATCTGGTAAGGATCCTGGCAGCGACATTCTGAACTAGCAAACATGTCTAAGAATTCTGCACAGCAGTGTGTATATATACAGTATATAAAGTGTGTATATACAGTGTGTATATATAACTAAAAGTTGTTTTTTTTTTTGTTTTTTTTTAAGTAGATACGGAATTGCGCGCACATTGGAAGAACTTCACTCACTGACATTTCAACCGAGGAAGTGTATCTCACTTGTGTTCACACAAAATCAAACTGGCTGACCCGGAACTTACTTTCGCTCACTTTCACGCGACGACACAAGTAAATTCCAGGTCAGTAAGTTTGATTTTGGGCAGCAAAGCATAAACACAAGAAACGGGAAGAAGAAGAATGCAAGCGGCAAAGGGGGGCATTAGAAATATTTGTACAAATCTGTGCTGAATGCCCCAAACCCCTGAAAACAATTGACTAGACCCTGGAAAGAGAGTATTTTCTTTAATGGAGCGTGTCAAAAAACACCTCCGATCAACAGTAAAGCAAGGAAAGCTCACTGCCTTTGCTGTATTGGTGATTGAGAAAGAAGTAAGCCATGTTAAACTGCATTTGGCTTAAGGTTGCCAAATGTCCATTAAGGCCAGTCACATTTTAACACATTTTAACACTAAAACGTAAATAATAAAAAAAAGTCAGTTTTTTTTATTTGAAATAAATATGATATAGTTTCGTCATAATTAATAACCATAATTGACCATTTCTGATCAAAACCATGTAGCTTATAAATGAAAATGATACCTTTTGTAAATTGGTGGAGCATGACTTAAGCTAATATATACATGGATATATAATTGCATATTTTTTTTAATCGCATAGTCACTCCTTTATGCAGCTGTGCCGAGACTCCCCGTGCTCCCATACAAATACCCATTTTAATCTGCACGTGAAGTGATTGTGCAATCCCTGTGCCTAAATAGAAATATACATTTTACATCACCTGTGCTACATAGCCCACACTCTGTGCACCACTACATACATATAAACATCCCACATACAACATAAAACACAAAATACGCACAGGGGCGGGGCACCCCTGTTCATTTTTCACTAAGAATCTGTAAACTACTGCTTTTTAATTGAGATAAATCTCACTAATTATAGCCATTTATATTTTAATTCACAGTGATAATAATGACAGTTCAATTATGAAGAAACCTACCAAGGAGCTATGAAAAACCAAATACACTCACATTTTTTTACAGCATTCATTGTGCTTTTGTTCTCACTTGATTGCCTGTTTGCAAATGCAGCTGCTGATCTCACATTTGGGTCTGCTTTTGACCACTATTATTAGCAAACACAGGTAAATAATAGCCTCCAATGTAGTCAAATTGACCTACAATATGGAATATACTGTAAATTGAATGACCCCTTCTGTACTTTATGTTTAATACTGAGCATTTTAATAAACATCTGTATTACAATGAAAAGGTTGTACACAGTCCCAAATAAACTTGCAAATGCTATTTTGGTTATACTGTACAATATGCAGTGTTTATGTAGTTGGCTTGTAAATTAAGCCATGTTCACAACAATTCATGGTTTTAGCTCATACACAACTGGAATTTAACACTCTAATGTTACCTAGTCTGTAGCAGAGACAATGCGTTCATGTTTTTAATTTCTCTAACATCAGTCTTGGCAAGACAAACATACTCCATTCGGATATTTGCAAAGCATCCAGTAAACAACATGACTATAAACTATAGGTAGCAAATGTAATTCAGAAAGTGATGGAGTCAAATAATAATTTCCCCAGCATATCCTGCCTCAATTGTTAGAATGACTATCTTACAGAAAAGACATATATTAAAGGTATTGAGTGCTTGTCAGATAAAAACAGGAGTCAAAAACAGGAGTAAAATTACACCCCCCCCCCCCCCCACATACACAATTAGTACCTTAATTATTATGCATAAATAATAAGGGGTTTGCATGGGTAGAAAATTTGGCTTCTGGCCTCCTTTTGATGACATAGTTTCCAATAATACAAAAATTGTTAGCAAGGAAATCTCTTTGTCTCTGTAGACAAAGCATTTTCCTGGAGGCTAATTAACATTCACTGACTTAATTAAAAATTCTCTCTCTGCCCAAGGAATGGTCAATCGCAGTCAAGAGAGGAAACAGTGACACAAGACGATATGGATGTTTTTTTGTCTCTTGTCCTTTGTGGCACTCTTTATAGCATTGGAATATTTCAGTATAATAAGCACCTCTTGCAATGAAATTTGGTAAGTTCTGGGAATCAGGATTTGGCACAATGCACATGTCAGTTTCTTTAAAGGCTTATATATAAGTGCCCTACAACAGAGAAAAGTGTGTTATATATTTAACCTAAGTTTACTATATTGTAAACTGTATCTAACCATTATACTTCTGTTGCTCTATTGTACAGGTTTTGTAATTTGTTGGCCCTAACAGTACTCTCGAGGCCAGGCTCAGAGTGACTATGCATCAGTGCATTATGAAACCCTTTTCAGGTTAGCCTGGCTGTGCACAGCACACAGCATCTGTTCAGAGACATCCTCATCACTCTTTTCATAATCAGCTAAAGGTTTTATTGGAAAAAATAGAATCTCACAGTTGTAGGGGTGGGTATCTGACAAGGGATGCTAAGTGCAATAAAAAAATACTTCTATGATCTAGTGGGAACAGGCAACAATTACAATCTTATAATTTTTAAGTAAAATATTATATAGCTTTTTATACAATATTTTCTCAACTGTCTAGTCATCTCTCTTGACTTATCAATGCACATGTGTCTATCTGTTTAACTTATGTCTTTCCATGTTCATCTAAAATAGGCATGCACTAACATAGACAATGCATACTGTATATGTAAACTGCTATTTGTCCAGCCCAATTGCAATAATATAATTGTATTACAGTCAAGAAAATTTATTGAACAAATATACAATTTCAGTATAGACACAATCATGAAGACAGCAAATCATTAGTGACTTCAGCCATATATAATAACAAAATCAGAAAAAAAAATAATTAAGGCTTAAATAAACAATTATAATATGCCAAAAGAAGAAATGTGGCACTTATTTAACATAAACACATAAACGTGAATAGAAATAATAATAATCTTTCTCAGCACAGTAGATTATTGACTTGCATATGTAACAGGGCAGAGGCTGGGAGCAAAACTGACAACCCTATGCATGCCCGGCAAGCAAGAGTCTTAACCACAATGCAACACAGTCAGGCTCGTCTGCATTCATGGTTTAAGAGCTTTTAATCTCATCTCATCTCACCAACATGAGACAGGACAGAATCCTTAACTGCAGCGTATCACACATAAACGCTTTATATGGTACTGTATGTGATTATATCTTTCTCATATTTTAGGTGCTTTTCAAAGGGATGATGATAAACCTGCCCCAGGACTGTGTGAAGCAGGCTAAGAACTAGAGATTTGCTTAATACTTTCAGAAACCCAAGCACACCGGAAAGAAAAGGCAATTAAGCTAATGCAAGTTGGGTGTCACAAGGTTGTAGATATTTCAAGAACTGAGCAATTTACCGTCTGGAAAAGGAGGAGAGCTCTTGCATAAAACGTCCCCCAGTTCAGATTTATTATGCTTTTAGTTGTGTTATATGTGATACAATTAGCAGGAGGTGCCAATAAGGCATTCTCTCAAGGACGTGGTCATCTCATGCCATCTGTTATTAATTGCATTGTCCTTTACGCAGTAAGCTAGAGGGGAAAAAGTTCTGCTAGAGCTGCAAGACACATGGCAGCACAATCACAGTCCCTGCTGCCTTGAATTTCAAAAGAGCATTAATGTTTGAATTTCTACCCCTTTGACATTTTTCCACTAAAATTGAAGGTACAGTAGCTTTGCATTCAGGTGCCAGATTTATTTTTTTGATGCACTACTCTTAAGAGGGATATCTTAGTTTCATTTTCATTAAATCATTTGCTACTGACAAGTTGAGATATAGCCCTGCAAAACAAAAATATCCAAAAGCCTTGCTTTCCCAGCCCCATATTTTATACCAAACATATAGTATCAATCAAAAACAGAATTTTTAAAAGAGATTTTCTAATCCTATTTTTTTTTCAGGCAGAACCAAACAAATAAGTCATACAGTATACCCTTCAGTCAATTTTTTCCCCCTGGGCATTAAAGCCCACCATACACAGGGTGATTTTTATTGGTTGCGAATTATAACAGGCGACTTTTTGCATTCTATTCATCACCATACACAAGGCGATTTTTTGTTGATTTGATAATGTCCGATGAAGAGGTTTGAACGATGTTATGCGCTTCCGCAGCTGTTTTATTAATACATAAAAGGAGAAAAAGAAGGGGGAACTGCAAAATATGGGTAAGGCTTAGGAAGAGGGATGAGATGGGAGCTTATAACAATTTACTATTGGAATTGCGTAATCAGGACGTGTCCGGTTACACACATTTTGTAAGAATGGATTCCGACACTTTTGAGGAGTTACTGAACGTCTTGAAAACTAGATCCTCTGAACCTGTATAATATATATTTTTTTATCAACTTTATATGCATCACATACTTTTTCATATTTGCTTTTAATGCATGATCGCTTAACATAGCTACACTTATCTGAACCATGACATGTTTGGTGTCTGTATACTAGCAAATGCACTAACTATATTTACAATTTTGTACTTTTTTTATTTTATATTTAACAACACGTACAATGGTGCTACGAAAATAAATAAACAACAACTTCTAAGGAGACTTATCTATGTCTGTCGTCTAGAAAGATAATACGCTTAACTTTTTTTCTGTTAAAAATTTTGTTTTTGAAATACTCCTAGACATTCTAATTTAGGATTGCATTTGCTATTTAAACAGTCTGTATGCGCTTTTCTCATATCAAAAGCCTTGCTCCGTACATTTCTATCATGGTAGGTTTTGATTTTCGTATTATATAGGCAATTTGTTTTTCAATACGCTCCCGTTGCCAAGCCATTTTCACAGTCTGTACGAACAAAGATTAAAAAAAAAAAAGCCAAAAGTAGCCGTTTTGTCGGCATGCGCAGCTACTGTTTGATTAAAAAGTATTTTCAAAATGCTGGAGGAAGTCCGTAATGAAGACTCTCACGGGGCTATTGTCATATTGCATTCACACACCTGACGTGTTTCCATTACTTTTTCACAATTAACACAAAATTATTACAATAAGTAGGTTTTGTACCATTCAGGAATATTTTATAGCCTTAAGTTTATTTTATTTGAGTGAAAAGAACACTTTTATATAAGCTAATGGTTAATCTATTTCTACAAAAACTGCTAGTGAAGTCAAGGTTGAAGGTACTACTTCTGTGTAAGATTGGGGATAGTATTATTGTGTTGATCTTGTTTTAACTTCAACTCAAAACCTTCAGTTTTATCACAAAACAAAACCAGCTTCTTCCTATTGGCCAATTCCTGCCAATTTGTCGCTGGAATTAGAGGGTAGCTCTATTTGTAGACGATGTCTCGCTTGTCGCTTGATGATTTTTCACCATACACTGAGCAATTTTGTCCGTGCGATAAATTGCTGGCGACAAAATTGCCCCATGTATGGTGGGCTTATGGGGATATTATTAAAAACTGTCATTTTTTTTTTTTTTTTTGTATCTCATTTTCTAACATTAACAGGTCATTTTCAAAGCAGAATTAAATATAAAAATATGTTTGAATTTAAGGATGTTTAAATGAAACAAAAAATGCTAACAATTAATATAAAAATAAGCACTGTTTTTTATGTTTATATCAGAAAAATAAATTAGTCCCGGCTAATAAAGGCATTACATTTTTTTTTATTTTATTGAAATAATATTACCATAGTATTTCAAGTGTGTCCTTTGATGTTGTGTAGATTATCAACAATTTTTTGCTGGGAAAGTAGTTGGTTTGAACTCACTAGCATTTATGTATTTCTATTTTTGTGTTTCTTTAATGTTCAATTGCCTATGGTCACAAAGAGAATATTCATGGTCGTTATGGACGCAGAGTGACTTTTTTTTAGTTGACTGGTTTCCACCACAAGTAGTCACTGTGGAACAGTGATCCAACCCAGCAATTTTCCCTCCCTATCCCGTGGGAGCACACAAGTTAATGAAGTGTTCCCTATATGTCCCAAACCAGGAAAAACCAGCAAGCTCACGTTTGCTAATATCAACATGTAGCCACTCGGTCTATCCAAAATTTAGAACTTTATAAGAAATTCCAGTCATGATACATTATTTTATTATGCAACATGGCAGCAGCAAGAGACGCCTCAGGCTCAAACCGGTACGTCTAAATGCCAGATGGGGCCTTGTTCTGTTCCAGCAGGCTGCCAGGGCCCTGCAAGACTAGGTGGAATAGTCCCTTTGAGAATGAAGGGTGACTTTATTGTATGCTGAATGCTCTGACATCTAATGATCTAGAAAGCTGGTAGTGTTTCTTCTGTGAGCAACACAATGCATCAGGTGTACAATCAGGGTTAATTGGAGATGGAAAGGTGAGGATCAACAAATAATGGAAGTAACCATGCAAAACAGGTGAGGACAACATGATACAAAATATATCTTAAAAAGAAGATGTTGCAAAGTACAAACAAAATTAAACCAAACATTTCCTTCAAAGACAGTTCAAAACCCTTTACCTTATAGCATCTCTTGCAACGTTCTACACATTATAGAATATTATAAAATTGGTATAGTATACAGTTGTACTGTAATTGTGGTGCACCAACTGCAGACATCATGATTGATCCCCCACCACTACCATCAAATACACACACTGCACTGGAGAGAGTCTGTGAAAGCCTATCAGTATAAAACTATAAATTATATTTTATGGGTGTCTTTAATATGCAGGTGCAGTTCAACGATAAATAGGATGGTGGCGCAATACTTAAGAAAAAAAAAAGTTTTCAGTCTAATCAGAATAAGACAAATTAAACCTTCACAGAATCATCTCCACAGGCATGGCCATCATCATCTCCACAGGCATGCCCATCATCCTCCATGCGGATGCGTTGTTTATTTAATATCATTATCTATTTTTTTTATTTCAAACCTTCACTCTACGTCAAATACTGATATAGTTTTCACTTACTATGCAATAATTTGCAATGTATTGTGTCTATTATTTAACTTTAACTGATATCATGTCATGTTGTCTCATAGTTTTGACATAAACACATTATTAGTATTTTTGACATTTGCATCTATATACAGTAGGCTACCAAGTTAGGCACCCACCTACAGTACAGCAGCCCAGTAAGATGCCAATTCCTAAAAGCAGACAGAACCACATGAGTAAAAGCAGCAGAAGCAGAAATAGAAAAACAACGACCAAGACAAGAAAGGGTTTAGAGAAAAGAAAGGGTTAGAGAAAAGAAAGGGTTAGAGAAAAGAAAGGGTTAGAGAAAAGAAAGGTTTAGGGACGAGAAAGGTTTAGAGACGAGAAAGGTTTAGAGAAAAGAAAGGGTTCGAGAAAAGAAAGGGTTAGAGACAAGAAAGGTTTAGAGACAAGAAAGGTTTAGAGACGAGAAAGGTTTAGAGACGAGAAAGGTTTAGAGACAAGAAAGGTTTAGAGATGAGAAAGGTTTAGAGACGAGAAAGGTTTAGAGACAAGAAAGGTTTAGAGATGAGAAAGGTTTAGAGACGAGAAAGGTTTAGAGACGAGAAAGGTTTAGAGATGAGAAAGGTTTTTAAGGGGAGCATTCTATTTAATTGATGCTTGATATACCGGCTACCACTATATCTCTGGGATATTGGTTGCACTGACTTTAAATGTAGGACATCCACCAATTGGACATATTTCTGGTGACCTTGTGTTTTTTTTTCTCTACATCAGGATTGCTCTAAAATGACTTGATGAATTTCTTTCAAAAGTTATTGAGCAATACGCTTTCATATAAAGATACTGATTCGATTTTGAACGTAATCTGATCAAAAGTGACTGACTAGCGGTAATGTTATTCCATATTATGCTAATGGTTGCAGCAATGATGGATCAATCCAGAACAGCCATCTGAGGAGTGATGTTGTTGGGTTGCAATCGAGAGTTACTGACCATGAAAAGTCATAGAGCCTAATTTACGAAAGGGCAGTAAACATTATGGTGCACCACAATTACAATTAGTGTGCACGTTCATGATTTCCGTATTTACTATCACATGAAATAATGGGTATATTATGGCGCACACTGATTTTATTGTACCACTCTACGGTAATCAGAATGGATATGTGATTTGTATGGTAATGAATGATAATGTATTTATTCACAGCGGGGGGGGGGGGGGGGGGGGGGGGCTCATTTAATGAGATGAGCTTTATTCACACCGTATTTACTAAAGGGCGATAATCTTAGTGTGCATCTTAAAGTGAGCGATAATTAGTTTGTTTGGAAACCAGGCTTTAACCACTGATGGGTACACTATTTAAACCTATTTTTCTGGGCTGAACTCTATCTGGCATCATGGAAGCATTACTTGCATACAGAGGTCGTATGGGTAGGATCTGAAGAGCTACAGAAAATGAATGAGTTATGAATTTGAAACTCAAGATTTTGTCTTTACAACTGTGTTTGGAAAATATAGCAAAAATGGCTAAAATAGGTTCCTGTTCCACATCGAACACGCAGAAGATATTTGCCTCACGAAATTCAGCATTTACTTGCATTAAAGTTTCCATATAGAGCAGTGAAAATTACCTGTAAATAACAGGTTATATTAAGCGTGAATAAACATGAATTAATGTTATAGTTCATTATATTGGTACAAATAACAGAGTGCTTAAATAAAACACTTTTAATTCTTAAATCAGATTACAGTTTTATCTTAAGATGTTGTCTTCTGATCGTTAAAAGTTGGTTGAAAACGTTCCTTTTCAATTAGGCTTATTCTGATTGTACAATGCTTTGCGATAACTCTGTTGTGAAAGGCACTATATAAAAACCAATTGTACTGTACTGTATTGTATGTTCATAATTATGAAATGCACTTCATAAAAGCAATGAAGTGGTTTGTGTTGTTTGTAACTTTACTTCATCTTTAAGTCTTGTGGTGTTAATGACGCCCTGCACACCTTCTAGTTGTTCTGGGGAGATGTTCTCAATTTTCTTTTCCAGGCTGGTCAGTTCCACCTGTCTGGTTGGTCCTGCTCCTGTGCAGGTTGCCGCAGACCGGTTCTGAGCAATGTGTTGTATGGCTGACCATATTGCCTGCTTTCTGGAAGCAGGAGTTTTGGAAGAGGCTGGACCAAACAAAGTATTATAATTTAAAACAACCTCTGCCACTAGAATTTCTAACTCATCTGCATGCAGTTTTAGTTTGCATTGCCACTATCTCTCCCCAGCAGAGGGCTGTGTCTGTTGATCGCTCATTTTCGGTCAATGTAAGCCACCTCCACCTTTCACAATAAGCCACTGACCAAAAGATACTCCTGGACTGTTGGGGCTTTTTATATCACGGTGGTCACGGGTAAGTCTCTGACATTATCGTGCACATTAAATTATCGCTCACAATACATGTAGTGTGCATGGTATGGTATGTAAATAATCCAAATAGTGTGCACATAAATTAATGCGTTCTCTGTTAGTAAATGGGGCATTAAATTTAGATTTATGGTGCACGTTAGGTTCATTACTTAATGTGAACGTTACAGTTACATTTAGTGGCCTTTCGTAAATTAGGCCCATAGTGCTATGTTTATGTGTGAAAACTTTGTCAGGTTTTACTTTTCTTAGCTGTGTTGGTGAGACATGACAAGATGAACTAGTGTCTGTTTATGACAAAAGTCATTTAGATTGATTTTTTTTAACAAAATCTTTACAACTAAGTTTAACAGTTTACAGGAGAGCTAAATGAAAGCAGACAAGCGGTCTCAATGTAAATTAATATCTGGTTGTAGACAACCTACAGTCTCCATGTCAGTGATGTTTTCAGGCTTAATGGGTTTAGATATATATTTACAGGTGCTGTGCCTAGGTTATGGAACACAGTGTTTAAATGAAAATTGAGATACCTGACTAAATTTCTACTTTACATAAATTTTGACAATGTGTCATTAAGCGGAGCTAATACCTGCCATCCTGTGAGCGTTTCTATTTTCAGATGTGAGAAGATCCCCAGCCATCTAATGATCCTTATATAAATAGTCGAGAGCATTCTTCAACAAAGTTTCAGACAGCTAGAAAGACACATTTGTGACACATTTTTGACTTGCTGGTGGAAGTTGACAAGTCTCATTTGCTAAATAAAGTGGTGGATGTCAATTTAAAATAAATGTAAATTATCACCTTTCTCCTCTTCCTAATTAATGCCTGATTTATGCATCTCAGGAAGTGACTCCTGCTAAACATGGGTTGAATTGCATTTCTCAGTAGATGGATAAAGCACTGGCAGCACTTTATAAGCGATTTGGTAACTATATCAAAACAACACAGAAAGGATTACTGCTAGGAGCAAACCTGTTTGGCAATAGCACACTTGTTGTCTTAAGTGGTAAACAGTAATAACTGTAGATAATAAAACATATGATTTCTTTTCAGCCCATAAAGCCAGCAGTGGTAAAGACTTAAGCTCAGGCTGTGAGAAATCTAGGAAATCTTATTGCTGCAGTTAAAGCTTTATGCCAGTATCAATGTGAGTGTCAGTCCAACCCTAGGGAGCTCATGCTCGACTGGTATCAGAGGCATTTCCATCTACACTCTGTGGGATGGTTGCCAAGGCAATTTTGTTGTTACTGTTCAAGAAAATGAGCAAGGTTGGTGGGGGGAGAGCTGACTAGGATCATCTGGGCTGAGCTGTGTCTCTTATTGACTTAGTGTGGGTCATTTTACCTTCTTCACTCAAGGTAAAATGAAAAAGGGTCTGGATGGAAGTTTAATTGGTTTAATTTAGAACAGGACTGCAACAAAATCCAGACCTGGGAGGGTCAACTTTGACCACCACACACAATCATTTTATTTCAGGTTGACTTTAAAAAAAAATGTAAATAATAGAGACAGCTTATGGTCTATAAATATTTTGAAATTGTTTGTAAATTATAAGGGGATTATAAAAATAATGTAAATAAATGTTTTCCTAATGTGCTGGGGATAGACTGCACCACTTTGCCATCTGTGCCGCTTCACATAATCTGGGCATTTGAATTGCAGATTGGTGCAGTTAAATATGGGAAATAAAGGGAATGCTGGAATATAACTTTTGGAATAATTTAAAGATAATTAGAGGTGTGTTTAGCTAGATCATTCTTGTGTGTAAGTAACTGTTAATTTAATAGTGCATAAAAAGATGTTACCCACTGTGATAGAGGTTGTGGGTTATCCAATGACAGACTGAAAGAGACGCGGAGGTGACATTGACACGCTACTCAGGCACACAGGTTTTATTTACAGGAACAATAAAGAAAACCATGTGACGCTACCAACAATGGTAGGATAATGGCAAATATATG
Organism: Acipenser ruthenus; assembly: GCF_902713425.1. NCBI lineage: Eukaryota > Metazoa > Chordata > Actinopteri > Acipenseriformes > Acipenseridae > Acipenser > Acipenser ruthenus. The sequence continues at coordinate 75,847,767 of NC_081189.1, forward strand.
AAATGTACAAAAAGGAAAAACAAAACACTGGAAAAAATACTACAAATAGAAGGTTGCTGTCAACATGGCAACTGCTACTCCACTGTTCAAGAAGGTCCCCCTGACGAACACTCCTATACTTGGTGGGATTTAAAATCCCTTATCCCTGTTCCAACTGATAATAAAAAACCCTGGCCCTGGTGACTCACAAGGGGTCATTTGCAGCATACCAAATTTAGTCCACTTGATGTGTCTAACTAGAGGATTAAACAGGTTTAGTCCACTTCATTGAACTAATGTTAGTACACCTTCTAATCCCGATTGCAGCGTACCAGAAGTTGATCATCACAGGTGGATCATCTGCTAAATCAGACTAAACAAGATCCTGATTGCAGCATATCAAATCAGATTTGTGATGATCCTGTTCAAGTAGATTAACCCTTTGCGGTCCTATGTCGGACCAGGTCCGACATTACAATTTCCCCTTTCTGGTCCAATGTCGGACCCTGTCCGACATCATCAAAAAGAATATAAAACAGGTCTCTAGTCGTTTTTTCTCCAGAAAAGCAGGGAAAATGGAGATGATTTATCGGTATGCAGAGGACTGTGAAGAGGTATGTGAAAAATACAGCAAACAAGAGGTGGGGTGGGGCTGGAGATGTTACAATGTTACAATATCCAATGTTACAATGTACTCGTACATCCTCAGACAGTCTGGGATATGTGAAGATTACGAGGCAAGTGTGTATGCAACACTTTTGCCTATGTTAATATATTTATATAGTCACTATGTACTTGAGCACATTTTTGTCATTAACCCTTTGCGGTCCATTATCAGACCTGGTCCGACATTGCAATTATTCCTATCTGGTCCATTGTCGGACCTTGTCCGACATCATCAAAAAAACGCAAAAAACGGGTTTGTAGTTGTTTTTTCTCCGGAAAAAGCCGAGAAAACCATTCAATGGCCGAGTGGGAGCGAAAGGAGCCAAGACAGCCAAAAAAAAAAAAAAAAAGGCGTATCTCATGAATAGTCATACCTGCCCCTGGCATCCCATATGGGCAGTCATTAGGAAACAAGCTGTCTGATACTGCATCATCACACAGAGACTATCACGGATATTTGAAGAGCTTTTTTGAGATGTTATAGTAATAAAATAATGACTTGGATTGCATTATTGAGGAGTTTGGTGATAAAACGAGTGATCAGGAGATGATTGATCGGTATGTATGACTATTATTATTATTATTATTATTATTTATTTCTTAGCATAGGTGAAAGCTATAGCGAACGAAAGGGTGGGGCGGGGCTGGAGATGCCTCGTGAGTGCTTTGTTGATATGCAGGGCCTTATAAACCCATTTGACTGTGAAAAAAAAATACTTTTAAACAGCGCGTCTAAAATTAACTGCGCGTGTGAAAATAAATTGGACCTGACGTGCCTGACGCACACTTAATAAATGGACTGCAAAGGGTTAATGTTTCAATGATGTTAATGTTCTCGCTGATTCAGCACCAAAAAGCCTTTCATAATTCCCCACCACTTCTTCTACTAATAAATTCCTCACTCTGTCCTCCTTGGTCACTGTCATTGTGACAAACTCAGACCCGTACTTACCTTTTCTTTCCAGCGCCCTTATATAGATCTCTCTCTCTCTCTCTCTCTCTCTCTCTCTCTCTCTCTCTCTCTCTCTCTCTCTCTCTCTCTCTCTCAATTCAATTCAATGGTGCTTTATTGGCATGACTTACAATAGCAGGTGTTGCCAAAGCAATTATATAATACAATACATACATGTATATATACAATGCATCATAAATACATATATGTACAGTGTATATATATATAAAACAAACTGATTTATAAAGTACAGTAAAAAAAAGTGAAAATTGTACCGATAATGATTAATGATCTCTCTCTATATATCTCTCTCTCTGTCTATATATATATATATATATATATATATATATATATATATATATATATATATATATATACATATCTCTCTCTTTCTCTCTCTCTCTCTCCCTCTCTCTCTCTCTCTATATATATATGTACAGTACTGTGCAAAAGTTTTAGGCAGGTGTGAAAAAATGCTGTAAAGTAAGAATGCTTTCAAAAATAGATATGTTAATAGATTATATTTATCAATTAACTAAATGCAAAGTGAGTGAACAGAAGAAAAATCTAAGTCAAATCCATATTTGGTGTGACCACCCTTTGCCTTCAAAACAGCATCAATTCTTCTAGGTACACTTGCACAAAGTCAGGGATTTTGTAGGCATATAGTCAGGTGTATGATTAAACAATTATACCAAACAGGTGCTAATGATCATCAATTCAATATGTAGGTTGAAACACAATCATGAACTGAAACAGAAACAGCTGTGTAGGAGGAATAAAACTGGGTGAGGAACAGCCAAACTCAGCTAACAAGGTGAGGTTGCTGAAGACAGTTTACTGTCAAAAGTCATACACCATGGCAAGTCTAAGTACAGCAACAAGACACAAGGTAGTTATACTGCATCAGCAAGGTCTCTCCCAGGCAGAAATTTCAAGGCAGACAGGGGTTTCCAGATGTGCTGTCCAAGCTCTTTTGAAGAAGCACAAAGAAACGGGCAACGTTGAGGACCGTAGACGCAGTGGTCGGCCAAGGAAACTTACTGCAGCCGATGAAAGGCACATCATGCTTAGTTCCCTTCGCAATCAGAAGATGTCCAGCAGTGCCATCAGCTCAGAATTGGCAGAAAACTGGGACCCTGGTACACCCATCTACTGTCCGGAGAAGTCTGGTTAGAAGTGGCCTTCATGGAAGACTTGCGGCCAAAAAGCCATACCTCCGACGTGGAAACAAGGCCAAGCGACTCAACTATGCACGAAAACACAGGAACTGGGGTGCAGAAAAATGGCAGCAGGTGCTCTGGACTGATGAGTCAAAATTTGAAATATTTGGCTGTAGCAGAAGGCAGTTTGTTCGCCGAAGGTTGGAGAGCGGTACACGAATGAGTGTCTGCAGGCAACAGTGAAGCATGGTGGAGGTTCCTTGCAAGTTTGGGGCTGCATTTCTGCAAATGGAGTTGGGGGTTTGGTCAGAATTAATGGTCTCCTCAATGCTGAGAAGTACAGGCAGATACTTATCCATCATGCAATACCATCAGGGAGGCATCTGATTGGCCCCAAATTTATTCTGCAGCATGACAACGACCCCAAACATACAGCGAAAGTCATTAAGACCTATCTTCAGCGTAAAGAAGAACAAGGAGTCGTGGAAGTGATGGTATGGCCCCCACAGAGCCCTGATCTCAACATCATCGAGTCTGTCTGGGATTACATGAAGAGAGAGAAGCAACTGAGGCTGCCTAAATCCACAGAAGAACTGTGGTTAGTTCTCCAAGATGTTTGGGCCAACCTACCTGCCGAGTTCCTTCAAAAACTGTGTGCAAGTGTACCTAGAAGAATTGATGCTGTTTTGAAGGCAAAGGGTGGTCACACCAAATATTGATTTGATGTAGATTTTTCTTCTGTTCACTCACTTTGCATTTTGTTAATTGATAAATATAAACTATTACCATGTCTATTTTTGAAAGCATTCTTACTTTACAGCATTTTTTCACACCTGCCTAAAACTTTTGCACAGTACTGTATATGTATATACAGTATAGTACTGTGTGTAAACCTCATGCATAAGTCCGCGTGTTGAATTCTGCATGCTGAATTCCACGCGTTGTGACAACTTGCAAATTAATCATTTAGCTTGCTTTATTTGTGCATATAATTAGCTTAGTCAATAGAGATAACGCTGGTTCATTTTTGCACGGTGTGGCTTCCCCTTGCCACGCGGTAATTCTGGTCATTTACCGCTGTTAAATGAATGAGGTCCTTAGTGCATTATTTTTATATGCCCAAAATAAAATGCATTTATTTATTTATTTGTTTGTTTGTTTGTTTGCTTACAGTGGTGGCCACATGTATTGCAGTACACCAATATAATTAATGTAGGTTTACTGCTTTATCACCATGTACATTTCATTTTTCTACATACTTTTTGTTGTTGTTGTTATAGTTAATTTTTCTATACTTTATAATTTTTTTTTAATTTGCTATTTGTGGTTACATTAAATTCTATAACTTTTGTATATAAATTGGATTTTTTTACCTTGATAATGCAAAGTTAATGAATAATAAAAACAGCTGCATTTTTCACTTGTATTTATTCATACATTTCAAGGTTAAAAGGTTTTACATACGATTTGGTTTTAGGTACTTTGTGATGTTTTGCTTAGTCTGGACTACTTCCATAAAATAGCTGTCAGTGCTGGAAATAGGTCAGTTTCATGGACCATGGCTCAGACAAAATCTTCTAGCGCCTCAACAGTAGAAGATTTTTGAAATCTGACTTTTTATATCTAACTTAATATTTAGAGATATTATTTATTATTATACTTTTTTATGATTTTTTGGGGGGTGCTGCTTGTTCGAATCGTGGTTCACTTGCAAACAAACACATTTTTTTCAAGTGCTTTGGTTTGTTTCACACCAGAAAAATTCAAGCAAACTTGAGTTTCTTTAAAGTGCATTCAAATTAGTTTGTTTGGTTCACTTGCAGCTTCATCCAGACTAGAGTTCTATTGGTTTCAAATTGCACTTTTCCAAAAGCACTCAGCTCTCTTGCTGATTACTAGAGCAGTTCTCTCTGGAAAAACTTTTTTCATCAAGCCCAACATGGGAGAATACTTTACGTGATGTGGCTGGGCTGTTGTCCGTGTTATTTTGTTTTATTTTGTGCTCACAACATCAAATCACTGCTGAAGAAATGGAACATGCCAAAAAAGCATCAAGTATTGATCAGAAAAACACTGTTCTTTTGGAGAAAATGTCAGACAATCATGATTATGAAAAAGCTGTACATTGTGCATTCAACCAACTGAAATGTAGCTGTTATTGATGATAATAATAATAATAATAATAATAATAATAATAATAATAATAATAATAATAATAATAATAATAATATATAGTGCACTTTGTTTATAAGAATCACATCTGTCCCAGATTACTTGATTCTTATAAGTTGATGATTCTTAAATGCGGCCGATATCATTACTGTGGTGAAGTGCTGCAGAACGTTAGGTTACTTACCGTAACCCTGGTTCCCTGAAATACAAGACAACCACCAATCAATATTTTTGGGATATGCCTACCTTAGGTAGGTATTCGCTGAGCATTTTATGTCAGAGCTGCCGATAGGCCTCTCCATGGACTGACCCAGGGTCCTTTCATCATAGCTAACGAAGAACTGGTCAGACTGGTGCAGTTTATGTTGACTCAGAAATGTCTTCATCTAGACAATGTGGGGAAGCTATAAAAAAGGCCAACAAGATGCTTGGATATATTGTGAGAAGTGTTGAATTTAAATCAAGGGGAGTAATGTTAAAACTTTACAATGCATTAGTAAGACCACACCTAGAATATTCTGTTCAGGTCTGGTCACCTTGTTACAAAAAGAATATTACTGCTGTAGAAAGAGTGCAAAGAAGAGCAACCAGAATTATCCCGGGTTTAAAAGGCATGTCGTATGCAGACAGGCTAAAAGAATTGAATCTATTCAGTCTTGAACAAAGAAGACTATGCGGCGATCTGATTCAAACATTCAAAATCCTAAAAGGTATAGACAATGTCGACCCAGGGGACTTTTTTGACCTGAAAAAAGAAACAAGGACCAGGGGTCTCAAATGGAGATTATATAAAGGGGCATTCAGAACATAAAATAGGAGGCACTTTTTTACACAGAGAATTGTGAGGGTCTGGAACCAACTCTCCAATAATGTTGTTGAAGCTGACACCCTGAGATCCTTCAAGAAGCTGCCTGATGAGATTCTGGGATCAATAAGCTACTAACAACCAAATGAGCAAGATGGGCTGAATGGCCTCCTCTCGTTTGTAAACTTTCTTATGTTCTTATGTTCTTCCGTATCAAAGGGAGGGGGATGGAAGGCCTCTAGTTCCACTGATTGGTTCAAGTGGAAAGCCGTAATCACCTTAGGTAGGAATGCAGGGTTTGTGCACAACGATAGTCTGTTTCCATTATCCCAAATGCGCATACAGAAACTGTGCACAGACAAAGCTGGTAGATCACTGACCCGCATAGCGGAGGTGATGGCCAATAAAAAAGGCTGTCTTCATAGAGAGATATTTCAGCTCTATGGAATGTATAGGCTCAAACGGGGCCTTACTGAGAGACTTAGTCCAGACTCCACTCGGGGAGGACGTCCTTTCTAGGGGGACGAAGCCACCGAGCACCCTTTAGAAAACGGGTTGCCAGAATATGGGCGCTCGGGGATACTGGCCAACAAATCTCGTCCGTCTCTGTGCTTCTGACCTTGCGCCTTTCATTATGCATACTCTTAACCTGTCCCTGGTTTCAGGCCTGGTTCTTGTTGCCCTCAAGACTGCCCAAGTAACACCAGTGCTCAAAAAACTCTCCTTTGACCCGGCTGTCTTATCTTACTTCCGTCCCATATCCAACCTTCCTTTTCTCTCCAAAACTCTTGAAAGGGCTGTAGCCAGCCAGCTGATAAAACATCTCACAGACAACAATCTGCTTGAATCTTTGCAGTCTGGTTTCCGGCCGCATCACAGTACCAAAACTGCTCTGCTCTGGATTGTAAATGATCTTCTGCTTAATGCTGATGCTGATACTCCTTCTGTCCTTGTCCTCTTTGACCTTACTGCTGCTTTTGATACCATAGATCATAGCATTCTTCTTGACCATCTTCAGAAGTATGCTGGGATCTCTGGAACCTGTCTCTCCTGTCTGTCCCCTTACCTATATGGACGCAGGCATTCTGTTTTCTATGAAGGAAGCAGTGGTCACTTGCGGTGTCCCTCAAGGGTCTGTTCTTGGGCCTCTTCTCTTTAACATCTACATGCTTCCCTTGGGTCACCTCATCCGCTAACATAGCCTTATGTTTCACTCCTATGCAGATGACACCCAGCTCTACCTAAAACGTCTTCTAGTAGGATTGAAAACTCAACTCAAGAATCTCAATATTGCAATGGGGGCTCCCGAGTGGCGCATCCAGTAAAGGCACTCCGCGAAGAGTGCAGGATGTGCCCTATAGTCTAGACGTTGCGAGTTCGAGACCAGGCTATTCGTTTGCCGACCGAAGACAGGAGCTTCCAGGGGGTGGCGCTCAATTGGCCGAGCGCCGCCCGGGGGGAGGGAGGGTTAGGTCGGCCAGGGTGTCCTCGGCTCACCGCGCACCAGCGACCCCTGTAGTCTGGCCGGGCGCCTGCAGGCTTGCCTGTAAGCTGCCCGACAGCTGCGTTGTTCTCCGACGCTGTAGCTCTTGGGTGGCTGCATGGTGAGTCTGCAGTGTGAAAAAAAGCGGTTGGCTGATGGCACACGCTTCGGAGGACAGCGTGTGTTTGTCTTTGCCTTCCCAAGTCAGCGCAGGGGTGGTAGCGGTGAGCTGAGCATAATAAAATAATTGGCCATTCCAAATTGGGTGAAAATAATAAAAAAGAATTGGCAACGACTACATTTATTAAAAAAAAAAAAAAAAATCTCAATATTGCTTCCTTGAACCTTGGAAACTGTCTGCTGCTGTCTTCCCCAACTGTACGAAGCCTTGGTGTACTTCTGGATAGTAATCTCTCCTTTGATGGCCAAATCTCCTTTGTAGTCAAATCCTCCTTCTACTACCTACGAAACATCTCAAAGGTCTGTCCCTACCTTTCCCTCCAGGATGCAGAGATACTCTGTCATGCATTCATCTCCTCTCGACTTGACTACTGCAACTCTCTCTACAGTGGTCTCCTGTCACGCGCCATAAACCGATTGCAGCTGGTTCAAAATGCTGCTGCTAGGATCCTTACCAGATGTAAAAAACATGATCACATTACCCCCTGTCTTGCCCAGCAGCACTGGCTACCTGTAAAGTCCAGGATTACTTTCAAAATTCTCCTGCTTGCCTACAAGGCCCTTCATCACACAGGTCCAGAGTATCTCTCCAACCTGCTGACCCGCTATGTCCCTGCCCGCAAGCGGAGGTCCTCTGACTCTGGCTTGCTTGTTATACCCAAGCAAAAGTGCACCACACTCGGAGAGCACTCTTTTAGCTTCATGGCCCCGAATCTCTGGAACTCTCTCCCAGCTTTAGTGCATGCAGCTCCCACAGTCGTTCACTTCAAATCAACTCTCAAGACCCACTTGTTCTCTTTTACTTTCAATGCTCTGTTATTAGCTGTTGTCTAAATTGCTATTTCAGGTTTTTCACTCCATCTTATTTGTATGATTCTGTATGACACACGCATCCACAATGTTTAGAATTCACATCCTAGCTCTGTATTTAATGTATTTGCATTGTAATATGCCTGTATTTGCATTGTTGTTTTTTCTTTCTTTTTTTACTGTTCGTATTTAATGTACTATGCCCTGTATTTCACTATATTTAATGACAGGAAGAAAAAGTGTACTGCTTTTCTTTTTTTTAACTGCAAAGGCAGTAATAGGAAAAGAAAATAGAGGCGCACACACAGCAATTGAGCTATGGGAGAACAACAGTCACCACGCCAGGAGGGTAAGCTGTAAAACTGTATTATTATTGTTATTACCAAGTGCAGCAGTAGAGAAAAAAAACACACACAACAGCAAAGCTGTGAGGGTAAAAAGAACAGTTACCACGGCAACGCAGGTAACTGCTTTTTTTTTTTTTTTTGGTTTACCAGCGCGCCGAGTAGGCAGGCTGAACAAGTTGTCGGATTCAACTCAACAGCGGGGCGCAGCAGAGCTGGGTCGCGGTGGAGGAATCATGCTTCTCTTTTTTTTTTTTAATTGCAACGCAGTAAAAGAAAAAAAAACACATACACATACACACAACAGTTGTGAGGGTAAATAGAACAGTCACCGCAAAGCTGGTGAACTGAATTTTTAAACGCACCACGAGGGTGGGCCGAGACAATCCAGCGGAGTCAACTCAACAGCGGGGCACGGCAGAGCCAGGGTCTGGTGGAGGATAATGCGTCTCATTTTTTTTTGTAGCAATAGCAGAGCAAAAAAACACAAAACAGCAAGCACTGTAAGGTTAGAAAAAGCAGACTAAAAATCGCAAAGCGATGTAGGCTATTGCAAAGAAAAAGATTAAATGTAGCGCAGTTGTGCAGCGTTTATAGTTGAGTTCACAGAAGCGGAGTTTCTGATTCCAGGGAAGTGGCAAGCCGGCTTCCAGCAATAAATTGCAGGGGAACTCTGGAAAACCCGAGAGAGAGAGAGAGAGAGAGAGAGAGAGAGAGAGAGAGAGAGAGAGAGAGAGAGAGAGAGAGAGAGAGCTGTTTCACACAGGCTCAATCACAGCAACTGAACAAGGGTGTCTAGCCTGGACTGTGTGCAGTCACACAACCGGGGCAGCGCGTAGCCTACAGAGGAGTGCACACTGGCACCGTGCCAGATGTGGCAATCGCGGATTGGAGAAAAAGCAAATGCACTCGCTAACCAAGTGGGCGTGGCTGAAGGTACAAAAGGGGATGTGGCAAAGCAAACTGTTACTTTGTTATGGTTGCGAAAGAACAGCTGAATGACTGTAAAGTAACCGTGAGTGTTTTGTATTTGTTTGTTTGTCGTTCTAATTGTACTTGTTTGTCATTGTTAGATGGCTAACACGATCCGGGAGTTGTTGCTAAAGGCAAGCACCAAGCCCAGACAGCACTGCACTACTGTTCACTCTAAATTGTATTTCACCACTTGCACGTATAGCACTCACTCTGGACTTGTGATTGTGTTTGTGTTCTGTGTGCGTTTATACTGTTTATTATTTCGGGACTGAACCCCATGGTTTAACAATGCAGTACACATTGTTGTGTATTGCCAGTTACTATTATTTACGGTCGCCAAACGACCCGGATTATAAAACAATAAAGGATTGTTTGGACCGTGAACTTTGTTGTGTGTCATCTGTTTGAGCATTGCATCACATCTACACCTGCGCACTACAAACCACTTTGCCACAGGACCCTAAAAATGACCTTAATCTTAATAAAGTTATTTGTTGATTTTTATGATTTTAAGTATACATTATTGGTATACATTATTTTCTTAGTTTTTCTTTCATGAAACACCTAACCCTATTCGCTATCAATCCCACTCCTAATCCTAATCTTAATTAAATCAACATTAAATTATTATTGGGACACTGAGAAATTATTTTATTCATTTCTGTAATTTGTTGAAAGGTTAATCACAGTTATTTTTGATCAGAAACAAAAATACTTGAAAATATTTTTGTGGGTTACCAAAATAAAGTTAGCAAATCTTGTGAATTTTAGTCTAACAAACTTTACAGATGTCACAGTTTGAGCAAATATGCCACAGTAATCCTGCTGTTGAAAAACTGTTAAACAGCAAGCAAGGGGCTTGTTTGCACAAAAAATGAGTTGTTATACCCACGCAACATTTATACATGCAGTGATGTGTAACATCATTTCCATAAGTCAAGCTGTGGTGGTATTCGGTTTGGTGTGAAACCAAACCGTTCTGAATGTACAAGATTTAAAGTGTCAAAGTACAGCATCATATGAGGGTGACTGGCTTATCCAACAATAAAGTGAAGACAATAGTGATGTAGGTTTTGAAGTCTTATCATTTTCTACTGTCACCACAAAAAATCATATCACCCAAAGTAAAGCAGGCAAGATCATAAGAAACAGATACAACAGATATAATATATCTTAGTTGCCTCTATAAATATATATATTTTTTACCATTACCTCCTTGGAATAAGGTTTCTCTCGAAAAGTCATATAGCAGTTTATTTTTGTCTCAAGGATAAATGAAAAAACATATCTCAAAAAATCCATGCAGTACTGTAAGAAATATGTATATCAGCTTCCAACAGTTCCTAACTGTGGTTCTGAAAATGTAAACTCAAGCTGCAGCTATAACTGACCTCTCAAGGGCAAGTCAACTAGTTCACTAGACAGCAGAGAATTCTTCAACATGTTTAAATGACTGGGACCTTGAAATAATGCCACTTTAACATAATTACCTGCCAATAACAAGGTACTCCAATTTGCCTTACGAAATCAGATCCTTATGTTACCCAATAACTTTTCTCCTTCAGCCTAGACAGTAAAATATTGCTGTCTACTGTTCTATAGACAAAATGCATGTTTTCTTTCTTTATTAATTTAGGTGTTCCACTGGTATTTTTAAATATGGTCAGGCCACACAACAATTGTTTGATTTTTTTTTTTTTTTTTTTTTTAAAGAGTGGGTCTAGTGGTGTGCTAAAGTTTCGCCAGCTGCACATGGATCACCTCCAAGGTTCCATCAAAACTCTGGATCTTTACCACTCCCACTGCTGGCCCTGCCCCCTGTGGAGTGCTCGTTTCTCGCCTCTCTGCGCTGGTTGTCTTTGCTTTGTAACTTGCTCCTGCTCCTGCTCTGTTCTTCTTCTCTGCTGTGGCAATCTGCATCCACACCCACCTGAGCATTGGTGGTGTATCCGGCCCTTTATGCTCCATGGCTTTTGGTCCATCACACTTTTTAACACCAGTGTAGCAAGCTTGTGAAAGAAGGAGCGTAGAAGAAAGTAGTACTTCGAAAATAGCAGGTTATTTTATTTTGCATAAATGGTTAAACAGCACACACAAGCTGGCCTATATAGCCCCAGATTAGAAAACAGTCCTGTTTAGATCTAGTCCAATAGAAAGGCCTGGGCTGTCCCGGGCTGGCCAATCGGGGTGCCTCTGTCACATACACCCCCTCCCCTTGTTTCCCATCAGCTGGGCCCGACGGTCCCTGGGGCGCTTTTCCCGTACGCGGTAAGGTCAGCACAGGTGCAGAGTGGAGAAGCACAGCAGACAGCAACAAATAAATCCCGTTGCCAGCTTCCGTTACAATATTAATACGACTGTTACAGGAGAATAAAAGAGATTTCCAGGATCCTGTGAGTTAATTTCAAGTGCTTCAATGCTTGATACAAAGCTGATCTCAGATTCACTGTTTTACCAACCCTAAACAAAAAATTGTTTCTAAATTGTTGGTAGGGATTTCAAAGTGCCACACAATACCACATGAAACTCAATAGCAGCAGCACCAGCACCCAAACAGAAAAAAACAGACTGTCCCATTCTGTTGCATGATCCTGATTCCAGTGGTGAGTCTGTATTGCATTACAGGGCAGCTACAATAAATACATCAATATCTACGTACATTTTGTTGTTCAATCTCTACTCCACAGCCTAATGGATGATCCTAAACACAAACCTTCCAGTTTCTACTGAGTTCTCTTGTGATCCCCGCACAAAAAGGCTAAAGGAGGAGTGCATTGAGGATTGGAACTGCTTAGTTGTGCCAGACTGACTTACATGTGCTACTGTAGCTAGGACATAAGCCAAGTGTACTGAAGACATAGATGAGTCCCTTCATTTAAGTGGGCAATAAAAAGCAGTATTTATATTACTGATACTGATATTTCAAGATAAACAAAAGTGATGAGTATATGAACATTCTGGAGAACAGACTTTAAACTCCACCTTATCTCACAGAATTAAAGTTGCTGAATCAGTGCAGTCCTGGCTGACCATAGAAGCCCTACACCACTGATTATTAAACTGTGTTCAGTTGGGACCACCTTTACTTTTATTTGGTGTGACTATCCTGTTGAAATATTTTCTTACAATAAATGAAAGTACTATTTAAATCTAGATTATTTTTGAACAAACAGGGAAGACACAGTAATAAATAACCAAAACAAACATACTATAGTATTCCTAATCTAAGAGGAGTTAGAAAATGTTTGCTTTCTAAATCAACCTTTAGGAATTTGTCAAAATTCCAGTTCATCTTATCCTGTGTTCAGATATCATCCTGTGCACTGAACATAGGGCACTGTGGCAGGATGATGAGTGATGCAGTGAAGTGTCCAAACAATAATTAGTTTCCCACAAATGTCTGTATTTATTAAATCAGCACAAATAAATAAAACAAGTCGCCCCTATACCAGCAATGGTATAGGGAAAGCAAATACGGCAGGTTGCAGTCCCAAACAAAAACACACTCCTAAACCACAATCCTCCATGCACGAAACTGTGCTCCTTGAATTCCCAGGGAAAGCGGTTGTCTTGTATCCGTGCTGCGCTGTGGTAGTGATCTGGGGTTAAGTGCTGGCTCAGTGGTGGCAGCTCCCAATCTCCTCAATCCTCCTCTGCAACAAGACAAACACAAACAATATCAAACAAAACACGCACACGCTCTGGCTGGGAATCACATCTCAGTATATGGGGCCATACTCACATAACTTAATTCCCTTTGCAGTACCAACTGACCACAATGGAGTTCTTCAGTAATTTTGCAGCTACGCGCTTGCCTCAAAATGTTCAACTTCCAATTACCACCTACTGTCGAGCCAGCCCATACTACCCCCATTACACAGCATCCTTTCTGGTCGGGAGATTTACAGTGCAGATTCCATCTCTCCCTGTCACATATTTCACCCCTCAGAGTGATGCCTAAGTAACACTTGGCTAACCCCCTACCCTGTCCGGGCAGCGCTTGGCCAATTGTGGGAACTCCTGTCCACGGTTGGCAGTGGCATAGTTTGGATTCGACCCGGCGATTTCCAAGCTATAGGGCGCATCCTGCACTCTGGGCGGAGTGCCTTTACTGGATGCACCACTCTGGAGCCCCCTGCCATGGCATACTGTTGATGGGGTGCAAGGATCTGGTCCATCAGTCTCCAACAGGTGGCTGGGGCTTCATGCAAGCCAAAGGGCATGGTCAGGAAATGGAAAAAGCCACCGGGGGTAGAGAAAGCAGTTTTCTCTTGCAAGCTCTGATTTAGTGAAATTTGCCAACATCCCTTCGTCAGATCCAAAGTCGAGATTAACCGTGCCTTTCCCAGTTGGTCGCGGAGCTTGTCTATTCGGGCCATAGGATGTGCATCAAACTTGAAGATAGCATTAACCTTTCTAAAATCCACACAGAAATGAGTGGAGCCGTCCTTCTTAGGCACCATCACTATCAGACTGCACCACTTACTCCAGGAAGGTTCAGTAACTCCAAGCTAGAGCATATCCTCTACCTCCTTGCTAACGGGACCCCTGCAGCTTTACAAGATCCAGTACTCTGACCTTGACACCTGCTGGAGTAATAATAACATGTTTAATCACATTAGTTCTCCCGGGCTGGTTAGAAAAAAAAACATCACTAAACTTTTTCACCAACTTACAGAGCTCACCTTTCTAATCAGGAAGTAACTGTTCCCCCATCGGAATATTAACAGTAACTGGTGGATTAACAGTGGGACCAAAGTCCTCTTCTCTACTGTCATTAGCGATAAACAGGGCCTCCCTTTCTTTCCAAGGTTTTAATAAGTTAATATGATAAATTTGGTTTTCGTAACGGCGATCGGGTTGTCTAATCTCATAGTTTACATTACCAATTCCCAGAATCACCTCATATGGTCCCTGCCACTTAACATACAGGTTAGATTCTGACGTGGAAAGTACCTTATCTCCTTGTCGAAAAGTCAGAATCCATGCTTGTTTATGTACTGTTGCTCTTGACGATGCTGAGCCAGTTTGAAATTCTTGTGTGCCAAACGACCAACCAATTCCAGACGGTCTCTCAACATTATTACATATTTGACTACATTTTTATCACTCTTAGTTTGGTCTTCCCACCCTTCTTTCACAAGATCAAGGATGCCTCAGTGTTGCCTCCCATACAGCAGCTCAAAGGGACAAAACCCAGTTGAACTCTGAGGCACCTTTCTCACTGCAAACATTAGGAAGGGAAAAGTTTAGCCAAATGTTTCTGCTCTTGGTTGACAAACCGCCTCAGCACCTGTTTTAATATCTGATTAAAGCATTCCACCAAACCGTCCATCTGTGGGTGATAAATGGAGGTCCGAATGGACCGAATTTGCAATAATTTATACTGTTCTTTCAAACATTTAGACATGAAGTTAGTTCCTAGATTATTTAGAATTTCTTTGGGAATCCCTACTCTCGCGATTATCTAAAATCTCTTTTGCAATTGCTAATGCACTAATGGATCTCAATGGTACTGCCTCTGAATATCTCGTCGAATAGTCCACCGCTACTAAAATATGCGTATATCCAGTCAGACTGGCTCAATGGACCAACTATATCCATAGCAATATGTTCAAAGGGGACATTAATCGGGGGCAGTGGGACCAGTGGGGCCGGGCGAACCCGCCCCAGCGCTATTTGTTGGCATTCCGGGGCTTTCTAACACATTTCCTCATCTCAGAAAAAAAAACCTCGAATAATATCGAGCCAATAGTCGTTCCAGAGTCTTTTCACTATGTGAGCCAATTGCATTATCTCACTTCAAAAAGACTGAGGAACGAGCAATTGCTTTACAATCTGACTTGTGCTTGCGGCTTAGGATACTCTATATAGCAAATACCCAACAATAATGTGGTGAGGGTATGTGACCGGCCGGTTGCCTTCAACCTCTTTCCCCTCGATAGACCAAACCTGCCCGCAGATATGAGCCAGCATTGGATCAATTTTTTGTTCCCACGCTAGGTCCACATCTCGGTCACAGAATTTCGGTATATCAAGAAGGCCTATTGTAGTTTCAGCAATGGGAGCCTCAGTAACCCGCCCCTGCAGGTCACACTGGATCCCAATCCCCTTTCCCTTGCGTTTACTCGATACTGAGGATTATCCCACCAAATCCCAACCTTGTTTCATCAACATTCCCTCCCATTTTCTGCCCGTCTCTCTCTTTTTGTTTGCATTGGGCAGTATTGGGAATAGAACAAATCAGTTTGTAGCGGGAAAATCGGGTGGTGAGGGGGTACTGGTTCATGGGTGAAGGATGCTCGGTGTTGTGGGATCCCTGTCCTTGGGGTCGATGGCTGGGTTCTGGTGAGTGGAGGAGGCGGTGTTGCAGGTGATGGAGAGACAAACTGAACAGCTGCCTCCAGAGTGGTAGGGCGGCGTCTGATGACCCAGGCTTGGGTCGCTGGCCCCACCCGTCCGAATTGCTCGATAGCAGTTATCCAGCATTTGGGTGGATGTCTGGGTGCTGGGACAAAGCCACCGGGTCATCTTGTCCGCCAGCGGTTGGGCCACCACACGGGGTCCGACTGCTGTAGGTTGCTGGTACTCTCTGAACCGATGATGGTGCGTCTCCTCTGTGATGTTCAGATGCTGGAGGATGGCTTCCTTCACAAAGTCGTAGTTCATCACGTCCTCGTGAGTCAAAGCCTGGTAGGCCACCTGGGCCTCAACTGGGTAGCTCACCACTCCTGAGGCAGTTGCTGCTTCTCAAAAGCCACCAGATAGTCCTCTGGGTCATCCTCCAGCGACATCTTCACCACCTTGGGGTTTCGGCAGTTCCACTGCTGGCTCAGCCGTCGGTTCCTTCCCTGCAGTATTTGCTTTACTGAATGCTACGAACTATGACACTAGGCATTAAAAATCACCATCTCAGACTAACTCAATATAGATAGTTTGGGACTTGCATCAGACCTAAGTACAACAGATAAAGTGATAAATTAGATCAGCTAAATTAGTAATGACTGCATGCACTGCAGTCCCTTGCCCTTGAAGAATATAGATTTTAAAAGTGAAGGATAATTGACCAATAAAGTTTAATAGGTTTTGACAGCTTGCAGCAAAACAGTTTTTACAAAAACAATAATTTCAATATGTTAGCCATAGTCTGCAGAACTTCTTTGTGGTAGTTGTATACAGCATGTAAGCAATTAAAGCAAGCTGTTTGCAAATAGTGTACACTTTGATATATGTGTATTCTTTGGAATTTGTGTTTTTGACTTTTATCAAAGAAAGCCGGTTGTCAATTCATCCCTTGAAATTTTCATTGGGAACATCCATGGCTCTGGGAGCATCTACACAAACTGAACATGTCATATTGATCTAATATGTGCTGGAATATTGTATATACCTGCTCCGGGAGCATCCAGCAGCTTATGCAGTGCTTCTACACATAAACTGATCATATCACTTGAGCTCCACTATATCACTTGGGCTCCGCTGTCGCAACAACACTTACTCACAATGCTCCTGGAATATTTCCTCTTAACCAAAATAAACTGTGACAAATATACAGGATGCTCTTGTATTATATCTCCTTTTTAATAATTTACTTAAATAGTAAGTACACCACCCACTCGATATATCGCCGGTGTCGGGGTCCAGTATAAATCCGCTCTATATCGAGGGCCGTGATACAGCAAGAGACCCATAGAAAAAAAAATAGGCTAACAAATACTGCACAACCACACCCTCGTTTTATCAGGGGCGTCAGAGTCCAGTATAAATCCTCTACGCAACCCACTTTTTCTCATTTTTCGTACAAAAAGTAGCACACCGTTTTAATTCATACAGCAGAGGGTAATTGCTTCTCATCAACTTAAGTCTCCAATTAATTTCATGAGTCTTCCTCTCCTTTCTCAAATGCACAAACCCACTGAATTGAAAGAATCCATTGCCAACATAGGAGGCTTGTTGCTAGGGAGGCGACGTCACTGCTTGATGAGATTCTGGGATCAATAAGCTACTAACAACCAAACGAGCAAGATGGGCTGAATGGCCTCCTCTCATTTGTAAAGTTTCTTATGTTCTTATGTTCTTATAACCTATAATTCCCTTAAATTCTAACAGCTAACAGCTATAGTTTATTTTCATTACTAAGCCTGCAAACTTTGCCATTAGAAAATCTGTTGAGTGGTTCAATAAGAAAGGGACAAGGAAAACTTAGCAACAAAAAAGAAAACTTTTATTTATTCTTAAAATTCAGGCTGACCGATTCATGGAACTGTATCTAGCCAAGTAGTTGCACAGGCAGATAATAACTTGATTGCACTGGTAATGATCTGCATTAGATACATTATTGGAAACCATAAAACTCCACAGAGAATAGACTCAATTTTGTTAATATTGATTTCTTTAATGTTAAAAGCACTATCAGAAATACTAACTGGAATATCCCTGAATCCACTCTCATATTCCATATCTCAGCTTAGAGTTTCCCCTTGCAGTGCAGCAAGGAGTGTGTGTATCTAATCTGACACCTACTGGGCCCGGATACTGTTTCAGATATTTGAGTGAATCACTGCTGCTTTCAGAAAACAGTGCACAAATGAGACTAAGGCTGCTACCTTTAAAGGTGTAAACGTCTCTGCTTAGTTCACTAGTAATAAAGTAATAAACGTTTTGAAAATCCATAAAGTATAAACTAACATTAAGTAGCAGAGGGGTCTGTATCATTTTATTCCCAATGTATTTTTGTATTAAGAACATACTGTATAGACATATTTCATTTTGTTTTTAATACTAAAATAAACTATTTTTATTGTAATGTGGTGTGAGAGACAGAATGATTCTTGGTGATAAATCTCCCTCCTGACCTGTGAGGGCACTGTGTAAAGGGAACAGAGTGCCCTAGACTGGATGGCCAGACAATTCATTCCCAGGGTTAGATGGAAGTCGGCCATCTAGAAAGGGGCGGAGCTACGGTACACTAAATCATCAACCAGGAAGGGAAAATATGTGGCAGCCGCGGATTGGAGGAGCGGTTGCACTCGTTAACCAAGGGGTCATGATTCACGGTATAAAAGGGGATGTAGTGAAGTGATCTGTTCCTTTTGAATGGTTAATGCTGAACCGGAAGGAAAACCTGTATTGTTATCATGAGTGTTTTGTTTGTTTGTCATGTTGTTATTAGACGGCTAACATGATCCGGAGCTGTCGCCAAAGGCCAGCACTTACCCGGATATCACTGCACCAGTGTTCACGGTTAACTGTATTTGCACCACAAGCACTATAGCACTCACTGTGGAATTGTGATTGTGTTTTGTGTAACGTGTGGGTGTTATTATTTCTGGACAAACCCGTGGATTACAACGGAGCAATACACAACACTGTATTGCCTGTTCTCATTATTATTTACTGTGTTTTTTCATCATACTTTGGAATATAAAATATAACACCATTGCACCTGGATTATCATTGTCTATCTGTTTATTAATCTCCGCAGCACTCCTGCACCTGCACACTGTTAACCACTTTGCCACATGTGGCTTATGACATCACTGTATTGAAGACATTCTTTCAGTACAGAGCAGCAGAACTTGATGGGGATTTACAACTTCTGGTAGCCTGCCAAAGTTTTCAATTACTAGTGATTGTATAGGCTTTCTAGTCACTACTTAATGAATTAATTAATGGTTAACAAGTAACGTAACTAATACAATGGTTATATTACTTAGTTATCCTATTTTATTGCATTGCCGTAGGGTTTTGCATGACATACTGGTATCATGTTTATGTCATGAATCTTTAATTTTTTATTGAAATAAAATATCAATAAAAAATACTGCAGCTCCCCGAACTGATTTGAAGGTGTTGTATTGTAAACTATTACTTTTTACAAGGCCATAGCACAGAATAGGCAGTATGGTCGGAGCTCGTCCCTTTTGACCCATGGCGGCACAAGGCATAAGCAGACTAAGCAAAAGCTTAGGGCCCCAAGCAGTTCAAGGGGGCCCAATCAGCTAGCACCGCCACTGCTTCAGACAGATGGGCTGGGTGTAGAGAAATTAATTCTTTTTGAAATTCTATTAAAATATCATCATGTATGTAAACATGAGATAAAAGTTTATTACCATTTTAAAATGTTTCCTATTTTGTGAATATCAGCATTTTGTTAAGTATTGGTTTTAAACAATATGCTGTATGCTTATGTCACACTTAGGGTTGTAGCCAACTACGTCAGATGGCGGAATGTGGGCACCAGGTCCCAAATTGTCTCTAAAATAACTGTGATTCTCAGGTTCGAATTCAGTATGTGGCCAGTAGGGAGCAGACCAATGAAACAACCTACCCAGGAAAAGGACACACATGCAAGGAAAATTGTGTATAACACATTTATTAAAAAAAAAAAAACAGGTTATCAATGCAATTAAGACTTTATGTAATAGGTTTTCTAAAAATTAAAATAAAAAAAGGAAAAAAAACACACCCCCTAATTAGCTAGGGTGTAAAGTAGCAAACCAAATACAAAAGTAAACACCCTCTAATTGGCTAGGATGTAAAGTAGCAAAAGAAATAGAAAAGTAAAAACAAATTCCGGGCAGATACCGGTTGCTCCGTTGTTTGCCTTGCACTCAAGACAAACCAGGAATTCCCGCTTCACAGTCACCATCTACCCCCACAAAAAAAAAGATAGCAGTAAAATAATATACGTTCCTTTCTATTTGTTTATTTAGCAGACGCCTTTATCCAAGGCGACTTACAGAGACTAGGGTGTGTGAACTATGCATCAGCTGCACTTACAGTTACGTCTCACCCGAAAGACGGAGCACAAGGAGGTTAAGTGACTTGCTCAGGGTCACACAATGAGTCAGTGGCTGAGGTGGGATTTGAACCGGGGACCTCCTGGTTACAAGCCCGTGTCTTTAACCACTTGACCACACAGTTACTCCCCCATTTATTACCTGCCCTCTAATTACTTCCAGCCTAGCCAATTGCACAAAATAGTTTAAAATGTATTTAAAAAAGAGATCTCTCTCTATCATGCACACCAATGTACGAACAGGCAGAAGTAAAAAAAAAACAAAATAAAAAAACACTATTTCCTCACAGCAAGAGAATAGGTAGTTAGCAGCACTGCATATAGTTAAAATCAATAACAATTAAAACATAACTTGCACACTGCAGTTAAAACAGGAGTGTTCCTTCCTCAGTGCTTCTTACAGCCAGTGTTGCCTCGTCAGCTGGGTTTGATCCGCGTCTTCGGCCGACTGCAGTATCCCCTTGTCCGCGCCCTGTCAGCTCCAGTACTCAGTCTCTATTTCTCCACGTTCCCATCTCTCCTGCTCAGTCCTTCTATTCCGTGTTGCTCTCTTCGGTTCGCTCCGTTCACTTAATTTGTCCTATTGGCTCAGTTCGCTCTGTTCACTCTCTTTGCTCCATTTGCTCCCTTCTGGCAGTAATCCACTGCCTTTTATAGGACAGGACTCCACCTACCAGCCCTCTCCACTTATCTGGGGTTCGCTGTCTGACCAATGCCCAGTTTCTTCTTACTCTCTTCTTGGAGCTAGTACTGTCGCATGCTGATGACCTCAACGTCAATCACTTCCCCACAGCAAACAGTATTGAAAAATAAACAAAAAAATTTAAAAAATCAAATCACACACACACACATATATATTTATTATATATATATATATATATATACAGTATATATATATATATATATATATATATATATATATATATATATATATATATAACAAAATGTGCAATAAATCAGAAACATAATATTTAAAGTAAGCAATTCTTAGTGCAAAATCAATAAACAGATCCACACGTGTGTACAAAATAATAACAGTGTGTTACAGGGGTTCTTAGCAATAGAATGTATTTGCGGTGCAATGTCACAATGATAAAAAAAAAAGCTCTGGTCACTAACTTTTCAAGAGATAACATAAAAATAACTCATGGGAATGTAGCCACATGAGTGGTATAAATTCTATATTCTTCTCCGGACGTCATACTTGATTGATAGACTATTGTATTGATATATAGAATCGGGTCCCAGTTCTCACTAAAAGGGTTCTTCAAGTTTAAGTACAAGTTTTTACCCTTTGCTAAATATGTCAATGCTGACCCCTACAAAAGAGACAAGGTAATGGGATATGAGCTTTAAAAACCAAAAAAAAAATGTCCAAGTGGTTCAGTCCTGTATTACAGTGGCTTAGGCATGTGCTTAAAGAATCACAGGCAAAAAGCACTGGTAAAGAAAATGTGTATTTTTTCATTGGAGGAGCATCTTATCTTAATTTGCAGCTAATGAATCATAACAAGGTCAAGCCTTTGACATAAAGAAAAAAATACTATTCTAAAATATTCTATTGAGCAAAAAAAAAAAGCAGATTTCCTTCACGATTACACAAATCAATAATTATGATTTAATTGCTTCTCAAAATGATTAAATAAAGGGCAGTCTTCCCCACTGTTCCATAGTTTGCAATTGATGAGTTAATTTGTCTTTCTGTGGTCTGTCGTCTAATATTTCTCCTCTGATGCCATGAAAATTAATAGCATGCAAAATGGAGAAATTATACCCACAAAGAAATCACTGTACAATACCACTAAGGCATATTTATTTCATCTTGGGAAGGTTCAGAGTCACCATTTTTTTCCTCTGACATTTCAGACTTGACATTCTGTGACATTTTCAATTTAATATTGCTGATACTCCGGCAGCAGAATTAAAAGTACATCTGAAAGAAATTCTGCCATTGAGCTGCTTTGAAAGGGGAGGTCAGTACAGGTTTACACACAGACTCTGCAAAAAAAAAAAAAAAAACTAACACTTTGTTTGCAAACAAGGACTGTACTAATACTATTGTATTATGAGAAATCCTTACACCCAAATACTCTTACAAATAAAGAATGTTGTGTGGTACTTGTTCGGTTTCCATTATTATCTTCCCAAACAGAACTGAAATAATGTTTTCATCATTTTGTTTGGGTGTACTTTTGTATTATACTTAGGGTTCTCGTTTTCAGTTTTTATTTTTGTGAAGCACACACAATACTGTAAAGCAGCACTCAACTCGGGTTCTTCACTGACACATTAATAAAATGTGTTAATTGTGCAACAGGTTGGCAATAAATGCAGAGGCTAAAGTAATATTCAATGTATTTGTTATTTCTGACCAGCTGAAACACAGCCTAGCATAGCAACGTTTTTTCAGGAATACATTAATATATTATTTTGAGAAAGTACTTTTATTTCAAACAGACAAAGTAAAACTGTAAAATAAATAACCAGATTACAAAATGAAGCCATTGCATAATATTAGTAGACTTATTAATTTTGTAAAAAAAAAAAAAAAAAAAAAAAGACGAAACAACATTGAGGGAGGTGAATGTTTTCCCCAGATAAGAGTCATCAACCAAAATTAGTTTTTTTTCCCAATATCTTTATCAGGAAAAACATGTTTTGAGAAAACCTAAAGAATTCACCTTGGTATGTTGCTTTGTTCTTGAAACAATCGATTCTGCTGTTCAGACACAACTGGTTGTTACAGACAGAGGCACAACCCATTAATAAAAAGCAATATGCATGCTTTGACAATGCCACTTGTACATAAACCCTTTATTTATAATGTAACTTTAACACTGGATTGTACGTTATCAGATCTTTCCAACACAAAAATTACATAAAACACGTATAAGATCTATAAAA
This sequence comes from Acipenser ruthenus, assembly GCF_902713425.1. Lineage (NCBI taxonomy): Eukaryota > Metazoa > Chordata > Actinopteri > Acipenseriformes > Acipenseridae > Acipenser > Acipenser ruthenus. Next base: position 75,871,001 of record NC_081189.1, read on the forward strand.
GTAGCCAGATGTTTCTGAATATGGAGGAATAAGAGGTGGTTTAAATGCTGTTCAGTTATGGATGGGGCAGTATTTTTTTCACAATAAAAAATTGTATTTCAAGATATTTCACAATTAAGGATGCTATGTATTAAAGAAAAAAAATGTTCAAAATACTAGTTCTCCTGTGGAAGGCATTTCTACTTCATTAAACAGTAAAATACATACAAATAGCTTAGGTAATATGAATATAATATGGACATTAAAAAAAAAAAAAAAACAATGTTCTCATCTGCTCAAAAAGAATCAAAATAATTACATTTTCTTAAAAATATCACAAATAACACCCTGAATAAAATGATAAAAAAAGAGTAATTTCTGAAAAGTCTCAATAAAACTCAATAAAAGGTGGGTTAAATGTGAACTAGACAGCATTTCTGAATAAAAAACACTTTTGGTTGCACCAGATTTACATCATTGTAAATGTTGCTGGGCCTTTAGTATGGAGCGGAGAGCTGAAAACAGGCAAAGCTTGCCTATGGAGCATACATACTGCCCATTTCTGAACTCAATAAAAGGGGGTGAAATGTTAACTAGCAACATAGGGGGAATAGAAAATAATGTTTTTTTTATATCAGATTTATGTAATTGTAGAAAATACAGTACTTTAAAAACAGGCGATGCATTAAATATATGAGGTTGAGCTGAAAAGACTGGCATAGGTCACACGCCACCCTATCTGCTGCAATAAACTAAGGATTGTGCCTCAATGAAAAGGGGGGTGAAATGAAATCACCTCACCCTTCACACAGGGTCTTAAAAAAGCAAAGTCGCCTTTTAAGAGCATTTCACAACATTTTGATATGTTTAACATACCTTTGTCAAGGGAAAGTGTGTTTGAAAACAAACATTAGAGGTATTTATAAGCTTTTGATGTCATGGCAACCACACATTTATTTCTCTTTAAATCTAATCTTTGTGATGTCATTCACTATATAGCTAATGATGTAACGATCTACTGTTCCTTTCTATTTAAACCTTCAGGCATCATGGTATCTAGTGTATTTATCTATTTATTTTATTTTATTCTTTTATACTGTACATTATCTAATTACATTTTTTATAAAACCACAAACTTTAGGTCATCGATGGTGTGTCTGTTCCTTGTAAAGTGCTGAACTATTGGTTAATTTACTTTTTTATTTATTATATTTGATAGGTGGTTCTGTAGTCTCTCCTACATATTTTATTTTATTACATTTAATGCTTAATACACCAGAATGCATTCATTGAGATAGCCGAGGGGTATTCTGAGATGCGGGAGGAGATATGGGATTCAAAGGAGGGAAAGGAGAGGAAGATCTGGACATCATCAGAGTAAAAGTGGTAGGAGAAGCCAAAAAAAGGAGATTAGAGTACCTAGTGAGGAAGTGTAGAGTGAGAAGAGGAGGGGTCCCAGAACAGATCCTTGAAGTACACCTGTAGAGAGGGGGGGCGAGGAGAAAGAGAGAGCCATGTCAGGAAACCTGGAAGAAATGGTTAGAGAGATAGGATGAGAACCAGGCGAGAGCAGTGCCTGAGATCTCCAGGTCAGAGAGAGGAGAGGAGAATAACATGATCAATGGTGTCAAAGGCAGAGGAGAGGTCAAGGAGAATTAGAATGGAGGAGAGGGAGGCAACCTTAGCAGAGAGGAGAGAGTCAGTTACAGAGAGGAATACAGTTTCTGTGGAGTGTGCAGGACAGAACCCGGATTGAAGAAGGTCAAGCAGTGAGTGCTCAGTGAGGAAGGATGCCAGCAGGTGGTGGACAGCTCAGTCGAGAGTTTTAGAGAGGAACGGGAGGAGAGAGACAGGGCGATAGTTCTGGGCTGACGAAGAAAAACTAAAAGTTTACAAAACACAAACCGATACCACTCATTCCACTCATTTGCAAAAAAGGTATCGCTTAGAATTAACCACCTTTTTAACTCTCCCCCAAAAAATGAGGGAAATTATTTTATTTGAATTACTAACTGAAGAAATTTAGAATCTTTACATTAAAAACTATTTAGACCTTGGCGAGATGGCAAATAAATATTCAATTTACAATGTATAGGTAAGTCACAATGTTAGTTATTTACTTTAAAGAAAAAAGCGTTATTGCATTTTTCTAATTCAGGTTATCCCCCTTTGTATATGATGTTTGTCCAGGATCCACGATTGCCTCTTAACATCATTCTGGAAGAGAAGCCCAATGTGATGAAGCTTCCAGTCTGGATGAGTGGTTGCAAGCACACCATGCATGACTCAGGACAGCATGCGAGTTAGCTCATAAGAAAGCATCTGAAGCGGCAGCTAGCTTGAAGAGAACATATGATAGGGACCTAATAAAGGGATACCTCCAAAATGACTTTGACAACCTTCAGATGCAGGCAAGCCTAACAGCACCTGAAAGAGAGCAGGACGAAGTTGGGAGGAATGTAGAGTAACCACTTAGTTTTCATTTATTCAAAATGTATTTTGATACTGCAGTTATTTTATCATGTTTAAAAGTAGATGTTTTGGGAGGTACGAATTATTTCAGGCAAATTGGGGGGCTCCACTCCCTTTTGGGGACCTTTTGATCCTGCAGGGGTCCTTTTGTGCTGCACTCTGATCTGGCTTAAGAACATAAGAACATAAGAAAGTTTACAAACGAGAGGAGGCCATTCAGCCCATCTTGCTCGTTTGGTTGTTAGTAGCTTATTGATCCCAGAATCTCATCAAGCAGCTTCTTGAAGGATCCCAGGGTGTCAGCTTCAACAACATTACTGGGGAGTTGGTTCCAGACCCTCACAATTCTCTGTGTAAAAAAGTGCCTCCTATTTTCTGTTCTGAATGCCCCTTTATCTAATCTCCATTTATGACCCCTGGTCCTTTTTTCTTTTTTCAAGTCAAAGAAGTCCCCCGGGTTGACATTGTCTATACCTTTTAGGATTTTAAATGTTTGAATCAGATCGCCGCGTAGTCTTCTTTGTTCAAGACTGAATAGATTCAATTCTTTTAGCCTGTCTGCATACGACATGCCTTTTAAACCCGGGATAATTCTGGTTGCTCTTCTTTGCACTCTTTCTAGAGCAGCAATATCCTTTTTGTAACGAGGTGACCAGAACTGAACACAATATTCTAGGTGAGGTCTTACTAATGCATTGTAGAGTTTTAACATTACTTCCCTTGATTTAAATTCAACACTTCTCACAATATATCCAAGCATCTTGTTAGCCTTTTTTATAGCTTCCCCACATTGTCTAGATGAAGACATTTCTGAGTCAACATAAACTCCTAGGTCTTTTTCATAGTTCCCTTCTTCAATTTCACTATCTCCCATCTGATATTTATAATGCACATTTTTACTGCCCGCATGCAATACTTTACACTTTTCTCTATTAAATTTCATTTGCCATGTGTCTGCCCAATTTTGAATGCTGTCTAGATCATTTTGAATGACCTTTGCTGCTTCAACAGTGTCTGCCACTCCTCCTATTTTTGTGTCGTCTGCAAATTTAACGAGTTTGCTTACTGGGTTTTGCCTGGATTGTTCTATTTTTGAGGCAGCTGTTCTGGGAAATCTGTAAGACATTAAATATACTTAAAAGTACATGATTATTTATTTATTTATTTATTTATTTTTTTTTTTTTTTACGAAATGACTCTGGTGTCCCGGTTTTTTGTAAATCAGATTTAAAAGGAATTTATAAAGTGCAAATTTAGACTCAAAACAAGTCTGGAGTAATTTATTTTGTTATTATGCATCCCCTTAATATATGGGCAGACCTGGCCTCCAATGACATGCAAAATTCTCCCTTCCAATTAGTCTCTCTGCAGGATTATCCCCAATGGGTTATTGACTGGGGCTGTACTGCCATTTTCAGTCAATTATTATGGAAAAGTAAAATGTTTTTTACCTATACCACAACCAGTACATGGTGTTAACTTGCAGCCAAAGCATGAAAAAATCGCTAAAAGAAAGTCTGCAACAGTTTTAAAAAAAAGTGCTAGTGGGACTGCTTCTAAGTGGGTTGCAAGCCCAGTTTCCCAAAATAATGAATATTACTGTTCAAGGATTTTTCCCTGTCTCAACATCATCAACATTAATGCTTTTTTTTTTTTTTTTTTAACCTTGTGTAATTTGACTTTGGGTAAACCAAAATAGTGTGCTTTCAAAATAATGAGTACCGCCAATCAAATATAATTTTCATTTACACTGAGAATAAGGCAGACGGAAATTAATTTGAGTGCAAGAAAGTGAGTGCTTTTGCAACTGTTAAGACTCGAGGACCACTAGGCTCTGGAAAGCTAAAAGTGGTAAAAAGCAAAAGGTGTAAGAAATAGTTAAGAAATAAAGTTAAGTGTATCTAAAACAAAAGATAATAAAAAAATAATTACAATTAATAGATTAGTGAATTTTAAAAAAAAATTGATCATTTTTTTAAACACGTTGGGCCTGACCAAGAAGCTGCATCACCATCATATTCAGTGACAAGGCTAGCAGAAACCAAAGGCATAGTGAAAAAATAAATAAAAAGTGGCAGGCCTAAACGTAAATACGACAATATCTTCAGTTGGGCTTCACTTCTGAAACTGAACCCAAACCGCTGTGTAATTTGCTGTGAAGTGCTTGCCAATGAAAGCAAACATATGGTTAGCTGTGCTTCTACTGTATCTCAGAGTGCTTTGAAAGCTTCCTTTCTAGTTTTGCAGTGTATAGCTAAATGTAAAGCCCCTTTCACACTGGCACTGGCTACCCGGGGTCACAATCCCGTGTAGTGTGAAACCACGTACCTGAAAGCCCACACGATAGCCGAAGAGTTGATGTTACCAGCTGCTTTGGATATGTGTACCGAAATGTTCAGAGAATCTGCTGCCAGGAAACTGAAGTGTATCCCGCTATCGAATGATACTGTACACAGGAGAGTAACAGACATTTCAAAAGACATTAAAGAGCAACTTGTGGATTTTGTGAAAGTGAGCAAGTTGTTTGCTATTGAAATAGACAAGTCGACAGATGTAGCTGACTATGCAGTTTTGCTTATGTATGTACATTACTGCTGCAATGGTGACTTACAGGAGATTTGCTGGTTAGTGCAGAACTTCCCACAAAAAAAACAACATATTTTCAAGATTTTGAACACGTTTATGGTAGAAAATGCATTGGAATGGAAGAGCTGTGTGGGAATTGCCACTATGACGGACAGAAAGTCAGGGGTTGTTCAGCAAATGTTACAAGTAGCAGAAGATTCTACTTGGCACCATTGTTTACTCCACAAAGAGGCCTTAGCCCCGAACTGCAGTCTGTATTACAGACGGCTATAAAATGTGTCAACTTTATAAAAGCACACCCCCTCAATGCTTGCTGTTTTTTACAGGGAAATGGAAAGCAAGCGCGTCCACCTTTTATGGCACATGAAGTTCGTTGGCTGTCAAGGGGCAAAGTGCTGCATCATCTTCATGAGCTCCGTTTAGAGCTGCATTCATTTTTGATGGATAAAAAGGCTGATTTACCAGAGTATTTTGTTATTATTTATTTATTAGCAGACACACTTATCCAGAGTGACTTACATTTGTTACAAAGTATCACATCACAAAGTATCACAGTACAAAGTATCACATTACAAAGTATCATATCTCATATCATGTTGACACAACTTGCTTACCTGGCGGATATCTTCAGTCACCTCAACCAACTAAATGTATCACTGCAAGGCCATGAAGGTAACATTTTTGAGCACGACAAAAAAATCAGTTGCTGATGGGCGAACTAATATGTTTCCTCTCATGACTGAAACTTTTGAAGGTCATGAATCCCAAGTTTTCAGTCAGGTTAGAGGTTGTAAACCACCTCTGTGCTCACGCAGTTCAATTTGATGAGTATTTCATTGGCGATCCTATGTCAAACATTGAGTGGATTCAACAATGTAATTGAAGGCAGTTTAAGTAAGTTATGTTTATTTCTCATTTTGTAACATTAACATTAGTTTATTTACCTTTTGAAAAGATTTACACTTATAATCCTCATTGTAATTCTGAATCCACCTTGTAACATTTCTATCAATATTTTGCAGCATATTCAACCAACCCCACACATATACATTTAGAAGTGATTGCATTATCCATGTGCACCTACAATGGGTCCTTCCTTCTTTCAGTGTTTAAGCTGGGAAATGTAATAATTAGCTTTGGTTAGTTAGTTAGATGGTTAGTTTACTGAAATAAAGATTAAGACAGTTATCAATGGATCTCCCAAGAATGTGTGTATTTGTTTAGTGAGCACTACAAATCCTTATAAGTAAAGACTTAGTGAGTATACACATTTTAAGATTAGAAATATTTCTGTGGGAGAAAATTCTTGAGAGTGACAAAGTAACATTGCACATTTCAAAAATTACAGTGACAATAATAGGATAGCAATTAAGAAAAAAATTGATCTTCCAATAGTTTTATTTTTAAAACTATACCTATGTATTATACATGTGCTTATCTGCTACTGTTTGCAGTGATTTACTATCATTTGTTTTAAACTCTACAAGATCCATTTAGCGCTTGCTATTGATTTATGAAGCTTGTAAACACATAATGGAAAAACTGGAAGGTCAAAAACACTTTGTATATCATTATTTTGTTCTGGGAAATAACACTGTGGGAAACCTGGTGCTTATATGATATCAAGAATAGGGTTTCTCTGTGATGTGTCGTGGAATACAGAAGGTGAAACATGCACTCTGATTGACTAAAAGATCCTGAGCAATCTATAATTACTTATAGTTAATATTCATATTCCATCCATTATGCAAGTAGTTGAGTTACTTTTTTAAGTACTTCTGTTAGTTCTTTTAAGTATTATAAAGGTTTTTTTTGTTTGTTTTTTGAGTGTTGCTTTCGGACTGTTACAGTTCTGTGTGTTATTCGCTCTGAGATTTTCTGCAAGATGACCTAATACTATATATCTTTTTGCATGACCAATATGCAGTGGCAGTCAGAGACAATCACTGCATATTCCTCAAAATCTAATTGTGCCATCATGACTTGCTTTGCCTTTCTACATAGCAGATGATGTAATTTTATATTTTAGGTTCAGATACCAGAATTGTCATCATATCACAGTCTCACATATTGATATAATCATTTCCTGTTAACTAGTAAAGTTTCATGCAACCTCAAGATAAAGAATAAATAAGGGGAAGGCATTGAGACTGTGATGGCATTTTCCTTTTTTCTGCAAAATGGTAGGCAGAATGGCAGATCTGTCCCCTAGCTAAGACATGGATTGGTGAACTGGCTGCTCTGGTGCACTGATAGTCTAAGGATTATTGCCCACCTTGTCAAACTGGTAACAGAGCAATAGCGATCCATGATGTGGTACGGAACAGAAAAGCCAGAGAACTTGTTATTTTATTTATTTATTTATTTAATTAAATCGCTCTTCCTGCAGTGATTTAGAGGACAGATCTCAAACCCCAGTGCACTAGATCGGCCATTTTTAAAAGAGCTGTGAAACAGACTTTAAAGTTATAAGTGTAAAAAGTTGTCAGGATGTTAGCAATGAAAAGAAAAATTACAGGTGCGTTATTTAAACAGTTGTAGCACGTGGGGACGTATTACGCTATATTTTTTCGGATCCCTGCTACTTACTCCTTAAATCATGTTTGCAGTAAATTAATGAAACCTTTCCTGTTGGTTTACAGTAGGTAGTTTATTAGATAGTTCAAATTTTGGTTTTACCACAGATCATTTCTTCTAAAACATTCCTTAAAAATGTGAATAATGGTTTTAAAATGATAACTTACTATACTATAGTAACAGAGATGAATTTTGTCATTCAGTCACAGATAACATTTGGCATTATTAATACACTGTTTATTTACAGTTCACACATAATGCAACCTTGGAGCACTTGTCCTGCCGTAGAGTTTGCAACTAAAACAAAGCACTTAATTAAGTCCTAAATATAGCACAGAAGAATTAATAAACACATTGAAGGGAAACAAAGAAATGACTATGTAGACAATGCCATACTAATTAATTTGACATTGGAAATGCTTTTCCTTACTGTTTAATGTGCATGGCTTGAGTGGCACAGCAGCAGCAGGCAAGCCTTTAGCATTGCCACACCACCTAGATGGCAAGCTCCTAATCACATTCAAAATTGTCTCTCTGCTAATGGCTGTAATTGATCTGAACCTCATCTAGATTCAGAGGACTAAACCGTGCAAATTGTCCTTGCTCTTTTGTAATAGGACCCTTTTAATGAGACAATCATGAAATTTCACTTCTAATTTCCTCTTTAGAACTTCAAGATGGCAATTTAAGTGTTTGCTTTATGCTAATTTCTGCTATTATCTTTTTTTTAAGTTTTTTTTTTTTTTTTTGGTTTTGTTATTCTGAGACCCACCCTTTGGATAAAAACGCCAAACAAGGTGGTACCTGGGTGTGTTTCTGCTACTGTCTAATTTGCAGATCCCCTAATAGCTTTGTCTTGTTCTGTCTGAAGTTTTAGGCATTTACTGACAGAGAAACATTGTGTAATTGAGCAAATAAAGTTATTTTTTGGGGATCCTAGCACGTCTTGTAATTTAAAAATAACTGTCAAAGAGGCATGGCTCCTCAGCTCTCTCAGATGCAGTGCTAGCTGTGCTACATTATTAATGATTGGTTCAGATTTTTGTGATGTTTAGTGTCAACAGCATCAACAAAAACGTGTGTGTGTATATATATATATATATATATATATATATATATATATATATATAGATAGATAGATACAATAAAAGACCCTGTAACATTGTTGAATTACAATAAATAAGTCCAGTGTAGAGTAAATAATGAGTCGATAATCGTGTGGTGTAATTAAAGACTGTGCCAGAACAAAAATTGGCCAGATAATGTGACACATAGCGTTGAGAATTGTGTGCAAAAAGTTGCTATGAGAGTTATATGCTGTAACTTTTAAATTATTACTACAGTATTGATCATTATTTCCCTTATTTCTCTTAAATGGCAAGATGTTTTATGAACAATGTAATGCTGTTGCCTAGAAATGCCTGTTGTTTTATGGATCAATGAGTAATATTTTAGTATAAATTGGATAAAAAGGAATGGATAAAAGATCAATCAAGGATGGGAAACTGTCTAGATATAGCAACAACAACACAAATTGTACTACCAATGTTGTTATTATATTTATTTTACATCACAACATTGAATGCCCTTAGAGAAAACACATATTAAAAGGGCAAAACTTTAGTAAATTACTATGTCATTACTAAAAGGCCAGTTACCAGCAGGGTATTTATAAATAATTGTTTAAAATAAATGTTCAATTTTTGTAGTTTCACCCTGCTTGCGTAGAAGGGACAAGTTAGTACTTTTAGCAATAGTAACAAAATGGTTGTTACTACGGCTAAAAGAAAAAAAAAGACAAGAAAGCTTTCAAAATGGGCTTATCGTCAAGCTTTTATTTTGACTGATACCTCAAATAATGCTTTGGTTTGAGCTTAGGAGCTCTGGGTGATTCTCTTTCATACACCAATGTACTCTCCTGTGAGATTGGTGATTCAGTCTGTGGATCAAGTTCCTCGCAGTTCCTGAGATTGAGTCGTGTATGGAATATGAGCCTGGGATCACAAAATACTGTATTTCCATAGCTTTTATTTAGAAACCAGAAAGGAAGAATATTCTATTTTGGTCTCAAACAAGGTCGTTCGTGGTAATTGAAGAAGCTGTACCCCATACGGTACTATTTTAAAAACATATATAATATATTATGGAGTAGTGGTTAGGGCTCTGGACTTGACCGGAGGGTTGTGGGTTCAATCCCAGGTGGGGGACACTGCTCCAGTTAAAAAAAAAAAAAAAAAAAAATCTGTATAAATGTGTAATTGTATGTAAAAATAATGTGATATCTTGTAACAATTGTAAGTCACCCTGGATAAGGGCATTTGCTAAGAAATAAATAATATATATATATATATTATTTTTATTAACATAAGAACATAAGAACATAAGAAAGTTTACAAATGAGAGGAGGCCATTCAGCCCATCTTGCTCGTTTGGTTGTTAGTAGCTTATTGATCCCAGAATCTCATCAAGCAGCTTCTTGAAGGATCCCAGGGTGTCAGCTTCAACAACATTACTGGGGAGTTGGTTCCAGACCCTCACAATTCTCTGTGTAAAAAAGTGCCTCCTATTTTCTGTTCTGAATGCCCCTTTATCTAATCTCCATTTATGACCCCTGGTCCTTTTTTCTTTTTTCAAGTCAAAGAAGTCCCCCGGGTTGACATTGTCTATACCTTTTAGGATTTTGAATGTTTGAATCAGATCGTCGCGTAGTCTTCTTTGTTCAAGACTGAATAGATTCAATTCTTTTAGCCTGTCTGCATACGACATGCCTTTTAAACCCGGGATAATTCTGGTTGCTCTTCTTTGCACTCTTTCTAGAGCAGCAATATCCTTTTTGTAACGAGGTGACCAGAACTGAACACAATATTCTAGGTGAGGTCTTACTAATGCATTGTAGAGTTTTAACATTACTTCCCTTGATTTAAATTCAACACACAGTATATATATATATATATATATATATATATATATATATATATACATTTTTTTTTTTACATATTTTAGAAATTATATCGTACAGATTTCTTAAACTGAGTTTACAACATGTTTTTAGGTAGCTTTAAGAGACACTAGTGCAGTCTGCCTTATTTGGCCACCAAAAAATAGAACAAAAAAAACAAAGGAAACAAAACAAAAACCCAGTCATAACTTTACACAAATACCAAAGTTCCATAAGAGAGCACTGACAAAAACTGAAAAATGTGGCATTTCTAAATATATCATGAAAAACTGTACTATTATTATGGCTTCCGATAGACTTTTGCTATATTATTTTGTAGTTTCTTTGATTACATGATGTTAAATAAAAGATTTAAGTTATGTTCATATGTTTTTGTTTTTGTTTTTGTTTTGTTTTTTTTGTTTTTTTTTAATTATGACTCAATCCTAAAATTCTAGGTGATGCAAAACTTTTGGCCATAGCTGTAGGTTCAATGGATAACCATGATTCCTGAAAACTGGCTTTTGGTTTTCTTTCTCTCCTACTCTGAATCTTTCAGAACCAAGGAAGTTCTGTCCAACTGCATTAATCTGAGGGAAAATACTTCCTTCTGGTTCATCCCAATATTCTAAACTGGTAGTGTGTGGCTTGCATGATATGGCTCCATGCAAATGCAAATGTTTAATTATTTTAGTGCCTAAAGTACATGCTTCAGAGTCACTTCCTTTTGCCCTGTATGTTAATAATTTGAAATACCAAGCCATTACAAGCACATGACACTATGTTAATGGTGCACGCCCTCAGCAGGTGAGATTTATATTGTATTAGGCCCAAAGTCAATACAAAAACATCCAGTTATTACATAAATTGTCCTGGGATCAGGGCTACAACCTGTATAAGGGTGTGTGACAGGGTGAAGGAAGATAGAGGGTTGGAAAAACTGGCCTCCCAACAGAAGAAGGCACTAGATTGACCGACTGACTTGACCTCAACAAAATGGCACATACAGTAGGTATAGAGTCCTGTTGAGACGGCCATCTTGGGGAGATCGGCTAGACAGGTGTACTACTAGTTAAGATCACGGTTTTATCGAGTATCGATTGTAGTGGATTAACAGGGCGGGGCTTGGTACATATAGGGAACTGTGTAGCTGAGTCAGGATGTGAAGCTGGAGAGGTTTTGGTGCAGGAGCGAATGCTACCACCACCACCAACAACAACAACAGATCTTACAAATTGCCGTTTGCTTTTCACACTAGGACTATCGGGACCGGGAGAGCACAGAGAAGATGGCAAGGGACACAGGGATTATAAAAATACTTGTGGGCATGGGGAATTGTGATTGTGTATGAACACTGGATTATTGTAAAGGATTATTGTAAATACTATCATGAGGTGTCACCCAGTAAACATTTGTGTTGCACTACATAACTGGTTTCAGTCTCCAGTCATTATACACTCTGCACCCCACCACAGGGTGTATCTACAGTAATTATGAGCCATTGACAAAGCTACAAGAGACTTTCTCTTCACCAAACCAACATCATAAGCAATACTCTTAGCAGTGATTTAGGGAAGTCAGTGCTCTTCTTTTTATTTATTTTTTGCTTTAAGGGTAACAAGGACTCCAGAGAACCTTTTCTGCCACGTAGAACAATTCATTTTTTAGGGAAAACATAAAATAATCATAGTAGAGGATGAAGAAGAAAAATAATAATTGGTGAACGAATAACCTTTTGTGGTTAGCGGTCAGCAAACGGTCTCTAGTGGCTCTGATGTCCAAGCTGTAAAGTATAGTAGCTGCAAGGGCAGCTCAAGAAACTATGATGGAGGCAGCTTAGGCCTGCCAAGTAATTGTCAGCACTTAAGTATTGATCTAGTACAAGCTGTTATCAGTCAACTACCAATGCAAAGTTGACCTTTGTGTAATGCCAGAAGGGCACTAACAACTGATAATTGCCTGGATGCTCAGATACAATGTCAGACATGCTGAAGTCATTGGCTGGAAGCACTGTAGATCAAGACCTTGGCTTGAGTAAGTCCAGCACTTTTGAAGACACATAATAATATAAATCATAATAGAGTTCTGTGTATGATGTAATTATTTTTTGTTATTATTAAGCGCTTTGTATAAGTATATTTACTATATAGTTGTACAAAAGAATATGCAGTATATTAAATACAAGCACAACTAAACTATTTCATGTAACTACATAATGAGATTATTCAGTACAATACACTAGGACATCAAGTAATTAATGATTTGAATACATTTTGCTTTAAAATCTATTTTCATTATTAGCAATAGCAATAATATCACTGATCACCCTATCTCCTGTTGAATATATTTTTGTTCATTGCTTGTATTTTACACTCCAGTTTGGGATATGAATACATTCATTCAACAGATAAAAAAAGAAAGTTTCCTGGTACTTTACTTTACGTGTACATACTCACTCCAATGGTCTAGCAACAACCAGACCAGGTATTATACCAGGTATTAGACACATTATACAGTGCGACGGTAGTGCACTGTATAAAAGTGATTTCAAAAAACCTGCTTGGCTTGTGTTTGGATATAACTATATACAACCCCTCTAAACCGTAGTCATGTGGTTGGGTTGTGATAGGTTCTTATACATATGTACATTCAAAGACAAAGGCACAGACGGCAGGCATGCTGGCTTGTTTTTTATTGTACAACTTGTGTATTTAGTCAAACAGATATACCGTAGTTATTAAAAGTCACTATATATATATATATATATATAGTAATTCATTTCTAACGGGTCCCACATTTTAAGGAAGTTATTTAATTGTCCTGTATCTGTCTGGTAGAGCCTCTCCAACTGTAATACATTAGCATTAGATGTAGAACAATAGCATTTTAAAAAATGTGGCAACATCTGTTATCATACTATTCATATTATGTACTAATTATCACTGAAGGTTTGGGTTGTGGGTTTAGATTTATATATGTATGAATGTTTAAGAGATATATTTGAGGATATGTCTGAATTATAAGATGACATGTATGTGATTTAAAAATGGTATTCAAATATTTATTAAAAAAAAAAAAAAATAGAAAAGAAATTCCGTAGTTATTCAAAGATAAAACATTAAGTTAAAAATACTCTAGGAGAAACAGTAGTGATGTTTCTACTACAAGTTACGCCTGTACCATATTATGTGCAATTACATATGCTTTCAGGAGCTTAGTTTTGGTTCATCAGCGTCTCTGGCGCGCACTAAAACAGGAAGAATTTCCAGCTTGCTTCTGCTGGTTTCAGAGAACATATGTTCTCCCCAGATACTTCTTCCCCCAGGAATGAATATTCATCCCCCTTAGGAACCAATATTCGTGAATATTTTTAGATATAGTCTATATCCATACACTTTCAACTAAAACCTTCATTTTAAGACTACCTTTCCTGTCCTAACTCTAACTCGAAACTTGTACGATTCAGTCTCACCTTCTATAATACACAATAACAGCCTGCAAAAAATTGCTCACATTTACTACCATAATTTGTTTTATTTATTTATTTATTTATTTATTTATTTATTTATTTATTTATTTTATATAGCACCTTACGTCATAGACCCCAAGGTGCTTTACATAAAACATAATACACACAGCATAATAAAACATTAAAATAGCATAAAAAAGATAATTAAAAGACTATTTCAAATAAAAGTAATTACATTTCCAATCATATTCATAAAAAAGGTAATAATAAAAATACTATAATAAAAAAGGCTTGTGTATATAAATAAGTCTTCAATCTTGACTTAAAAACAGCTAGACTCCTAGCTTCTCTGACAAAAAAAAGGCAGAGCGTTCCATAATGTAAGAGCCTTATCAGAAAAGGCCCTTCCTTAATTTATTCTTGGAATAACCAAGAGCCCTGCTTCCTGAGATCTAAGATTCCACTTAGGAATGTATGGGATCAACAGCTCTTCTAAATAACTGGATGCTCATCCATTAAGGGCTTTATAACTTAAAAATAAAATCTTAAAATCAATTTGAAACTGCACAGGAAGCCAGTGTAAGGAGGCCAAGACAGGAGTAATATGTTCACCTTTTCTGGTTTTAGTTAGAATTCTTGCAGCAGCATTCTGAATAAGCTACAAGCGAGACACCAAATACTTTGGAATCCCAGAAAAAAGTGCATTACAATAGTCGATTCTCGATGAAACAAAGGCATGCATTAGCCTCTCAGCATCAGATACAGAAATAGTAGATCTAAGTTTAGTTATATTTCTCAAATGATGAAAAGATGCTTTAGTAATTTTCGTAATATGGGACGTGTGACAGGGTAGCTGATGTGGTACATCAGGCCAGAATGCAGGAAGGAAACTCAGTACTGCGGTGCAAAAAGACATGGTGTGCGCCGTTTATTTAAATAACAAACACAAATAAAATAAAAGATTGTAACAAAAAACACTGCTCACAGAGTGAAATAAAAAGGTTACACAAAACAAAAATCACAAACACCATAACCAAATAAATGATCCAGGTCAGGCTGGGCAAATCGCCTTCACTGTTCCTAGATTTATTTTTAATTTGATTTCTCTCTTGTCTCCTCCTCTCTTGTTCACTCCTCCGAACACCCACCCAGAGTGCAGAGAGCTGCAGGCTTATATGCAGGTGACCATCTCCCGATTAGCAACAATTAAACAATTAATTAACTCGGGAGATGGTCACCTTCTGCACGAGGTTTTTAATGTGGATGGGGCTTCCCATCCACGCTGCGAAACAATACAAAACATACGGCTCTTCACCGTCACATTTAATAAAACAATAACAAAACAACACGGCTACGCCGTTATATATACAAATAATAATAATAATAATAATAATAATAATAATAATAATAATAATAATAATAATAATAATACAACAAAACAAATACAAAATAATAAATTGCACAGGGGCGGAGGGGTACCCCATTCCAAAAATAAACAAATAATCATGTAGAGGGCTCCTTGCCCTGTTACAGGACTCAAATGATAGAACAGGATAAAAAATGACCCTAAAATGAGTTTTAGTTCTGAGGAAAGGCTGCTAAGATCTATTTTATATAAATCAACATTTTTTAATAGGTGCTGTGAATTTACAGGATAAATAGCAAACATGCAAGTAGGGGGGGGACAAGTGTTTGCTGGTGGGAACAAATATTCGTTCCCATGGGGGTACAAATATTCAAGGGGACCAATAGTCTCTCATACCGGGAACTTACGAGAACTCCGGAGGATCAGTTCAGAACGTATCAGTAATTACTTCCGAGACATCTCAGCCCACTACATATAGGACACGTTATGAGTGTTTATGGGTGTGGCGGAGTGTCCCGCCCCTATTTATTATTATTTGTATTTTTGTTTGCAGCGCGGGTAAAAGCGCCGCGTCTTTTGTTATTATATTTAAAAACCCCGTGAGGATGCATGGCTGATCAGCTACTGATTATTTAACTAGCTGACAGTCATGCATCCTTACCAAACGCGTGCAGACTCTGGCCGGGGGATAATAAGATAATTACCAACTAGTTAAATCCCTCGGCCAGAGTATATAAACCAGCAGCACTCTGCACTCGGGGTTGAGAGTGTAGAGGAGAGTACGGGAGAGCGGAGAGAGAAAAAGCAACATTAACAAAACAATTGCTAAGACGTGCTGGATTTCCCAGCACATCACTTACTTGTTTGTTTGTTCATTCGTTTGGCCCTTGTGCCCTTTTGTTTTGTGTTGTGTTAATTTGTTTAATATTTTGTTTATTAAATACGCTGAGTGCACTAACACTCAGCTTCAACCGCCCATCCACTGTTTGGTTTGAGTTACTTCCTGGTCCGTGACGTCATCCACATCACCACTGCGAGCCAGACTGTCACATATGGTGTCCTGCGTGGGACAAACAACGCCTCCAACAGCCGGACCAGGATTGAAAAGTGCGGGTTTTTTTGTTTGTTCGTTTTTTTTTTCAAATTAAAAATGGGGAAAAGTAGCCGGAGGAGAAAGCAGCAGCAGCAGCAACAACAGCAGCAGGAGGCGCAGCAACATCAGCCTTACCTTGCCACACTGGATATCTGCCTCACCTGCCTGAAGGGTGAGGAGTGGTGCTTCGCGGTTGGTGAGGTTGGGCACGTGGCACCAGACCAACCCCCTCCATGGCAGGAGAAAGAGGAGCCAGAGCGTCCAGTGAGGGAGGACCTGCATCCTCCAAAGAGGACGAATGCACTCTCCTCTGAGGGAGTCTGGGACTGGCTGGTGGAGCCGGGGAGGGATTATGAGGAAGCCCTCCCTGCAGTGATCAACCTGCTGTGGGCAAGAGATGGGGAGCGCTGGGAGGCCTGGGAACAGCAACACCACCCAGCTTCCCTCCCAGACATCGCAGCCATGGTGTTCAACTACCTGGCTGCGGATATGGGAGAGACCCTGCTGCTGCCATCTCCAGCGCCAGAGGGAGAGGAGCCATCGCTGCCGTCTCCAGCGCCAGAGGGAGAGGAGCCATCGCTGCCGTCTCCAGCATCAGAGGGAGAGGAGCCATCGCTACCGTCTCCACCAGCAGAGGGAGAGGAGCCATCGCTGCCGTCTCCAGCGCCAGAGGGAGAGGAGCCATCGCTGCCGTCTCCAGCGCCAGAGGGAGAGGAGCCATCGCTGCCGTCTCCAGCGCCAGAGGGAGAGGAGCCATCGCTGCCGTCTCCAGCGCCAGAGGGAGAGGAGCCATCGCTGCCGTCTCCAGCGCCAGAGGGAGAGGAGCCATCGCTGCCGTCTCCAGCGCCAGAGGGAGAGGAGCCATCGCTGCCGTCTCCAGCATCAGAGGGAGAGGAGCCATCGCTACCGTCTCCACCAGCAGAGGGAGAATGCCTGCTGGTTTCGCCTCCACAGCCTGGGGAGGAGCCCGAACGTCCTACGCCCGAGTGGGAGGAGCCCGAACGTCCTACGCCCGAGTGGGAGGAGCCCGAACGTCCTACGCCCGAGTGGGAGGAGCCCGAACGTCCTACGCCCGAGTGGGAGGAGCCCGAACGTCCTACGCCCGAGTGGGAGGAGCCCGAACGTCCTACGGCCGAGTGGGAGGAGCCCGAACGTCCTACGCCCAAGAGGGGGGAGTCGGTGCGTCCACAGCCCAAGAGGGAGGAGTCGGTGCGTCCACAGCCCAAGAGGGAGGAGTCGGTGCGTCCACAGCCCAAAGAGGGGGGAGTCGGTGCGTCCATAGCCCAAGAGGTGGAAGTCTGCGCTTCCACAGCCTTAGGACCCAAGCTGCAGTCCCAAGAGCCAGAAGGGGAGGAGTTACAGGCTCAACCCCCTGAATTTTTCTGGGGGGGAGAAGGGCAGGATGCTGATGTTCCCCAGCAGCCTCTATTTATGCTGCTGAAGGGAGCACGGCACACACCAGCCCAGCCGCCACAGCAGAGGGAGCCAGAACCGCCACAGCCTCCCTCTGAGTGGCCAGCATCCGCCCCATCGCCTCTGCCTCCACCACCACCAGGAGCAGAGCAGCAGGAGCTGCCTCTGTCTCCACCACCACCAGGAGCAGGGCAGCAGGAGCTGCTTCTGTCTCCACCATCACCAGGAGCAGAGCAGCAAGAGCTGCCTCTGCCTCCGCCACCTCCACCAGCAGAGGGTGAATGCCTGCTGGTTCCACATCCACCGTCGTGGGAGGACTGCTTGCCCCTCCCACCTCCACCAGCAGAGGGTGAATGCCTGCTGGTTCCGCCTCCACCGTCGTGGGAGGACTGCTTGCCCCTCCCACCTCCACCAGCAGAGGATGAATGCCTGCTGGTTCTGCCTCAACCGTCGTGGGAGGACTGCTTGCCCCTCCCACCTCCACCAGCAGAGGATGAATACCTGCTGGTTCCGCCTCAGCCGCCGTGGGAGGACTGCTTGCCACTCCCAGCTCCACCAGCAGAGGGTGAATACCTGCTGGTTCCGTCTCAGCCGCTGTGGGAGGACTGCTTTCCCCTCCCACCTCCACCAGCAGAGGGTGAATACCTGCTGGTTCCACATCCACCGTCATGGGAAGGACTGCTCCTGCCCTGCCTCGCACCACCCAGGGATGCCTGCCTCGCATCGCCTGGGGCTGCCTGTTCCACATCGCCTGGGGTCGCCAGGGATCCTGCTTCGCCTGGGGTCGCCAGGGATCCTGCTTCGCCTGGGGTCGCCAGGGATCCTGCTTTGCCTGGGGTCGCCAGGGATCCTGCCACGCCTGGGGTCACTACACTGTGGTCGGAGCCCCACGGAGGGGAGCTGCCGGCCATGAAGAAAGGGGGGGAGGTCAGGAGACCAGCTCCCCCAGCCGCACTTTCGCGGCAGGAAATACTGTGGCTGGAGCCCCGTGAAGGGCAGCTGTCAGCCATGAAGAAGGGGGGTGAGGTCAGGAGACCAGCTTCCCCCGCAGCAATTTTGCTGCAGGAGAAAGGGTGGCCAGAGCCCCACGGAGGGGAGCTGTCGGCCATGAAGAAGGGGGGGCAGGTCTGGAGACCACCCCCAAAAATTTTTTGGCCAGAGGAGCTGGCCGGTGCGCGGGCCATTGGAACACTACGGCTGTTTGGGTGGGAGGAGGACATCCCACCGTGGCCGCCACCTTTGGCCCGTTGCTGCCCCTGTTCCTGCGCCGGGACTGCTGACCGGGACTTTGGGGACTAAGGGGGGAGGTGGCCGAAAAGGCCATGTGTGCTGCGCACAAGGGGGGGCATGTGTGGCGGAGTGTCCCGCCCCTATTTATTATTATTTGTATTTTTGTTTGCGGCGCGGGTAAAAGCGCCGCGTCTTTTGTTATTATATTTAAAAACCCCGTGAGGATGCATGGCTGATCAGCTACTGATTATTTAACTAGCTGACAGTCATGCATCCTTACCAAACGCGTGCAGACTCTGGCCGGGGGATAATAAGATAATTACCAACTAGTTAAATCCCTCGGCCAGAGTATATAAACCAGCAGCACTCTGCACTCGGGGTTGAGAGTGTAGAGGAGAGTACGGGAGAGCGGAGAGAGAAAAAGCAACATTAACAAAACAATTGCTAAGACGTGCTGGATTTCCCAGCACATCACTTACTTGTTTGTTTGTTCATTCGTTTGGCCCTTGTGCCCTTTTGTTTTGTGTTGTGTTAATTTGTTTAATATTTTGTTTATTAAATACGCTGAGTGCACTAACACTCAGCTTCAACCGCCCATCCACTGTTTGGTTTGAGTTACTTCCTGGTCCGTGACGTCATCCACATCACCACTGCGAGCCAGACTGTCACAATGGGTTATTACCAATTGCACAATGACAATGTAATTTGCTGGGGCTAGTTTCCAAGTGTAAGCAGAATCTTTGCTCAGTTCACATGAGATAGAGGCTGACCTCTGTCTGATTTACACATTTTGTGCATGTAAGAAAGGCTGCCCAATCTTATTTTTACATTCAAGCAATTAAAACGGAAGCAGACAAAGACATTATTTACATCCTTAGGAACAACATATCTGAATGCATTTCCAGATGATACCAAGCCTAGCTCCTGCCTGTTTGCCATCTAATTACTGTTGTTGACACTGGCAGATGTGCAGTATACATGTTATACATTTTTTCTGGAGCTACCATTTTCTTGTAGTGTACTTATTTTTTCACATTTTTTTATTCTACCTTGATGTCGTGCCCCTTCACATGCCTGTTAAACCAGTAACATTGGTCTGGATATGGAAATGCAAATCCTTGTGCAATGAGTATGAGATCAGTGTTTTTTATAAAAACCCACAGCTTCATTTTATGGTCACAATGTGCAGCATTTAGTCACTTGCACAATGTATGAATAGCCCTTTACTAAGGAGGAATGTAATGCAGTATTGAGGTACAGTACCTGGAAAGCCCTGCATTTCAATGTTTTGGTTATGATATGTCTTTACATTGTGAAATAATTATTTATAATCCAGGTCACATTGTGGTAATTTAAACATAGCATTAGCATGACACTAGGGGTGATGCAGTGCATGAATGAAACAGAGATAATTGTAATCCGGTTTGGAAAGGATTTTATTAATTGTTTCAAGGTCTGGTGACCAAACAATAATCCCCCGGCAATACACAACAATGTGTACTGCACAGGGTAAATAACAAAAGGATTGCAGTCCCAAATAATAAACAATAATATCCGCCCCACAATAATACAAACACGGTCACCAGTCCTGGGAGCGTGCAGTAGTGCTCGTGGTGGGTGATACAAGTTTATTTCATGCCGGTGGTGAAGTTCCGGCTTTGTGTTGGCCCAAGGCGACAGTTCCGGAAACGTGTTAGCTGTCTGGTGATTCACAAACAAGATAATTACTAACAGACACAAACACAAACAAAACACTCACAAATCTGTTACGTTCTCTGCGGCCTTTCACAGTCCTTCTAGGTTCTAATACACAACAAAAATCGAAGGAACAGATTACGATTCTCTGTCCCCTTTTATGCTGTCACACATGACCCCGTGGTAAACGAGGGCAACTGCCTCTCCAATATGCGGCTGCCACGTTGTTTCCCTTCCGGGTCAATGCGTTATTGCAACGGAGTCTTGCCCCCTTCCAGGCTGGCCAACTTCCCTTGAACCATGGGAAAGAACTGTCAGACCAGCCCATCCAAGGAACTCTGTTCTCACTGCTTAGCGCCCTCACAGGTCGGGATAACATTGCACTGCACTTTCCTTTTATCAGCGTTGTAAATTATGTCATTACAATCCAGCAACATCCTTGTTTAACTGTATGTATGGAGAGATTGTAATATCATACTATTATTTTCCATAGGTGGTTTCAACCCGCATTGATCATTCGTTACGTATATTGTCTGGATAGGGTAATAGTGGAGGCACTATACGTTAAAAAATGCTGTGGGTGAAACCTCATTGTATAAGGAGCCCTATAGTGCCCTATAGCTGAGTCTGTTCATAGTTCTGTTTAGCAGTGAATGCAGCCAGTACTGTGTGTGTATTGGAAACTGCACTTCAGTCAATGTAAAGTAGTACAGAGAATAAGTGTAGGAGAGTGGGGTCAAATAATTGGTCAGACTAAATTTAAAAAAGGCGGCTAGGTTATGTTATGCAGAGGTGAGACAAATCACTTTGTATGCTGGTGGCCATTTGGCCACTAGCTTTCAAAACCATCTGGCCAAGTGAACTTTTAGGGTGGCCAACATTTTCAAATGGGGACAATATGAGAAGACATGTATATGTTGCACAGACATTGCTTTTGCATGCTTTGTTTTCATGTAATGAGTGTTTTTTTATTATCTTTAGATTGTAGGAGGGGAACTATATACAATCGATATGCCAGGGAACTAACTACATACAATTCCAGGAAACTAAATGCATTAAATGCCAGGGAACTATTTTCTGTGTGCATAAAATGTAAGTGAAGTATATACATAAAATGCACACATTTCTTTATTTGTCAGTTACTAGCTAAAATACTAACACTCTAGCTCCTCCTCCTCATCTTCAGTTACATTCTCAGTTCCACAGAGTTGGCCAGATGTAGATTTTTTTGTTGCTTCAGTTTCTTTGACATTTTACTTAGGGTAAGTAAGAGATATTTTGAGAAAATTATTTTTGTTTAATTTTCCGTGCCGTCTAAGCTGATCAACCGAGCAAGTCAGGGAACCTCAATGGCCTGTAGCGCTGCTGCACAGATAATTTTTTAAAAGCTAAGTAGTTATTTTAACCCACCCTGTCTGTGATGTAAGGCATCACAGGCACCTCAACACTCCTTTTGAACCTTGTTGATGTTGGGGTGAGGGGAATCTACTTGCTTTTAAAGTTTTTTAGTTTCTTAATTTTCTTTAAGTTTGCAATAGCCATCTCTTCCGAACTGCAGACAACAATTAATTCGGAATGATAATTCCCGCTGTTCTACCCTAACTTCACTGGCTGGTGCATGTTACTATGGAAACAAGAAAAGGATTGGCTCAGTGAGATCAACAGGGCGGTGCAGATTCTGACAGTTAAGCAGGTGTATTTAAAATTCTGCACCATACTATGTGTCGTCTCCAAAGCATGTGCTACTGTATTTACAAATGATGTTGGGCCAAAACTAGTGACATTGATTATAATTTATAACACATGAAACCTATTTTGGCTGGTTTGTCCTTGTAGTAAAATCATAAAACAGCTTTGTGGCAGATGCATTGACAGGAAGGCCTAAAAAAATATTTTGAAAACCCATAAAAATCACTTCACTATTAAAAATATTTAAATACAACATGCCATCCCTTTCATATTTAATGACAGAAATGTCACTGTTGTTGGCCTTGGACAATTAATCCATACAATTCATGGTTAATTCATCTGATCTTTAAAAATGTTTAACATTATTGAATTTAGATCAATTTCAGCATTATGCAAGCTTCCAAGCTTCCTTTTTCAATTTAAATAATTTGTCTCATGCCCAGTTTTGCTGTCCAACTTAACTAACAAGTTACCGGAGAGGAAATATGATGTTAGAATATCAAGCTGAACCGTGGCTGTTATCAAGAGTACAACATACAATAGGATTGTTTAAGGAAGTTCAACATTTTCCCTTTCTTCCTCTGACAAAAATGTGGCGGTAATGTGGAATCTTATTATTGTTGAGGAGTGATAAAACTACTGCACCATTGAAATAATTGAGCAATGTAACATTTTTAAATGTATACTATAACAGGGGTGGCCAAACTTCCTGGCCCTATGAGTCATATACCAAATTTTCCAAATGGCTGAGAGCCACAATACATATACATGAAATGTTTGTGAGCGAGACATTTTAAGTACTAGCATTGTTTTACATTGTTTTTTATTCTATCGAACATTATAATGGAATCTTGCACTTACTCTGTGCAGTAGTTGTTATCTCTTGATGGCAGCAAAACATACAAGAACACAAGGGATAGAACATTGCAGAGCCTACACAGTTTCTGTGTAATTTTTATTGCACTGCAGATCTGCAGTCTATTAAACTTTAAATGTAACACACTGGTGCTTTTCAATTATTTCAGCTTATACTGTATGTATTACACACTTTAAATGAAATATTTTCAGTTATTATGAAGCAAAATACAATAACTGACCTGATTTCACCAAAAACACCCCATGTAAGGATTCTGTCTGACAAACTCTTCCCTTGAAGATCTGAATGCTCAGTTTTTGTATGACTGCTGCGTGTATTAAATACTTTTAAGAGCTTTGTGGATGACAAATGCACTGTATTTGTTTTGAAAGGGATTACTGTACCTGCTCATGACGAGACATATGATATGTAAATATAATATTAGACCTGCAGTACATAACATTTAAACATGCATTCTCTAGTCTAGAGCCATGTGACAGGGAGGTTCCTGTCACTGGTTCAGCTGCACTGCTGCTTTGGTAAACAGGAAGGCTTGCACAGAGCTCAGCTGATTGGGAGGTCCTGATTGGCTAGGGGAACATGCCTTATGTCATGCTTTCCAAGGTCTACTGTATTGCTATTAGCTAACATGTAGCCTCAAAATGGGTGGGATTATGTGTGCATTCCACCGAGAGGGGTATTGCTGCAAAACCCAGATTCGCACAGAGTAGCTCTCACAGGCAGCTCACACAGGGTAGTGCTGCGTGCGCAACTCATAATAGATGTCATCATTATATACTACAGCCCGATCACATGATAAGAGTGTGAATTTAGGTACTAAAACTAAGTTTATTTCATAACAATGACCTAACCCTAAACCTAAGGTTCATGGGGTATTGGCCAATTAATCACCAATTCATTCTCACAGGATAATCACTATGTTCAGTGTTCTCCCCCTCCCACACCCTGCCCAGGATGCCTGCCTCGCTTCGCCCAAGGATGCCTGCCTTGCATCGCCTGGGGCTGCCTGGTGCTCCGCATCGCCTGGGGATGCCTGGTGCTCCGCATCGCCTGGGGCTGTCTGTTGCTCCGCATCGCCTGGGGCTGCCTGTTGCTCCGCATCGCCTGGGGCTGCCTGTTGTTCCGCATCGCCTGGGGCTGCCTGTTGCTCCGCATCGCAGCAGGAAGTACTGTGGCTGGAACCCCACCAAGGGGAGCTGCCGGCCACGAAGAAGGGGGAGGAGGTCCGGAGACCACCAACCCCAGCAGCAGTTTCGCTGCCGGAGATCGTGGAGGAGGTCAGGAGACCTGCTCCCACTGCAGTACTTTCGCTGCCGGAAGTACTGTGGCCGGAGCCCCACCAAGGGGAGCTGCCGGCTTTGAAGAAGGGGGAGGAGGTCCGGAGACCACCTACCCCAGCAGCAGTTTCGCTGCCGGAGATCGTGGAGGAGGTCAGGAGACCTGCTCCCACTGCAGCACTTGCGCTGCAGGAAGTGCTGTGGCCGGAGCCCCACGGGGGTATCTGCTGGCTACAAAGAAGGGGGATGTCGGGGAACCACCTGCCCCCGCAGCTTTTCCGCTGCCAGGACTGCCCCGGCTGAAGGAGTCAGCCTGGGAGCTGTCACCAGTTATGCTGACAGCATTGCCAGTAGCAGCCTGGCTACTGGCAACATTGCCACCCATGAACCCCTTAAAGTCCCTGTTTTTGGCCCGGGACTTTGTGCTGGACTTTTGGGATTTTAAGGGGGGGTGGCCGTTGAGGCCATGTGTGCTGCGCACAAGGGGGAGTATATGTGGCAATGTGTCCCGCCCCTGTGTGCATTTCTGTGTTATATGTTGCGTGTGGTGTGTTAATGTTGGTGTATAGAGATGGCTGCACGGGATATAAATGGGTGTATGCAACACAAGTTATTTAAAATGTTAATTGTATTTAGGCACGAGGATTGCACTTCACTTCACATGCATTTAAGATATTTAATATGTGAGCACAGGGTTGCACAGAATTAATTCACGTGTTGGGATTCAAGTGAATAATTAATTAGTAATTGAATCCCGGCACAAACGGTATATATAGATGCACGTTTCACTCACTCGGGGTTGGGTGTTCGGTGAGTGGAGAACGGGTGTGGAAAGGAGAGTAAAAGAAAGTAAACTAAAATAATAAGTATTTGTTTTGACTCACCGTGTTTGTTTGTCTGGCCGTCCGCTGTCTGTTTATTGTTAATCCGTTTTGTTTGTCTATTTATTTTGGCCTCAAGTGCCGTGTCCTGTTTTTCTGTTTAAAACCTTTTGTTTGTTTATTAAACGCACTGAGCGCAGCCATTGCATCTCAGTTACACACAGTACGTCTGTCTCTGTGATTCTTTCTGGTCTGAAGTCCTCCCTGCAGCTAGCCTGTCACAGTACTTCAGAGAAAAAAGGATTTTGATGCAAAAATGAAGTTTATCCTAGAGAAGGATTTATGTCTGGCCGAGAAGAACGTGAATTCTCTCATTGAAGGGTTAAATACACGCCAGACATTGACTAGAGCTAAATCGGAAATTAAGCGTTGCATAGCAGAAGAAGCGAGGTGCTATGCAACCCCGACCTGTCTAAAGTAGGATTTATCACTGCGTTCATGTCAGCACCAAGAATTAATTTAAAATCTGATAGGTCTAATAATATTTTGGTCATTAAATCGAAGAATTCCAGATCAAATACCGTTGGGGCGTACACTGATACTGATACGACTTTTTTACCTGAAATAATAGTTTTAAGACAAGCCACTCTCCCATCTCGATCTCCCTCTGTACCCAGAACAGTAATCTGGATATTGCAGCGTAATACAATCAAAGCGCCTTTTGGTTTGTTTTCTGCACAGGAGGAAGCAGCCACATAGTATTATTTATTGGCTAGTCTGGGTATGTCTTGTTGTTCAAGATGAATTTCCTGAAACATGGCAACATCCATTTTTTTCCTGCATAGTAAATCTAGGCAAGCAACACGCTTATTAGGGGAATTTAAACCTTGCACATTCTAAGATAATATCAAAAGATTAGTCAAAAATAAATTCTAGATCATAAACATGTAAGCATGACATGTCGAAAATAGGACAGGAAATATCCCTAGGATGCAGCAAGGCAATACAGTAACATCGAACAGAAAACCCAAAGTAAACATGTCTGGTTGATACCCTAACATGGCAATCAGCTGAAGCTTAAAACAGCTAAGCCTAGTAGAACGTGTCATAAATAGAACCCACTAAACTTTGGGTTGGAATGTAACCAAGATGTAAGAGCTAACACACTTAAACGCCTATGCAGTAAGAAATAAACTGAAGGTCAATAAGTACTCATCGATCTTATCTGTAACCTCAAAAACAGATATGTATGTGTATATATATGTGTGTATATATATATATATATATATATATATATATATATATATATATATATATATATATATATATATATATACACACATACATTCATACATATACACATCATCTTTCTCTGCCCCTTCAGAAAGCCAAATCAAGCGGAGATTAGACCTCCCGTTTTGGTCCTCCAGTTCAGCCAGAGAGGACTGTAGAGAAGAAATATTCTGTATAGCAGCTTTGATCTCGTTCATGTCCTGCCACTGCACTGTCTGCATAATGTTGACTCTCTTATTGAGCGTCTGCATCATGGTGGCGATCGCATCCATTTTGTGTTCTGCCTCCAGCAAGTTACTACGTATAGTGTCATGTCAGAGCGTAGGGCCCCGATATCGACAATAAGTCTAGACATTAATTCCTTCAGCTCACCGACAGCCCTTGAGAGCAGGTCACCCATCACCTCCCAGCACACAGATGTGTGAGACAGAAAACTGTTGAGATTCTATTTGCAACTCAGAAGCTGAACCCGACGTGTGCATGTCCTCCATTGTGAGTTTCCTTCTGATTTTTTTTTCTCTAGTTTTGTTCGACGGAGAAGGGATATTTGCATCCATTGCATCTGCCGCTCATTTGACGGGTTTCCATTAAAAAAAAAAAAAAGTTGCTTATTTTGACTTTCAACTGCACATCTGGCTTTCACTCGAGGTGACTGAAATACACATGCGTCAGAGAACTGTGTCAAAAGTCATCAAGTGATGAAATGTTGTTGCAGTGAACATGCAGTCTCAAAGAAACAGAAGAGAGAGAATAGGAGAGAAGAAAGAATAATTAACACCAATTAATACAGAGAACAAAAATAACACTATGTAACACAATTTTTGTTCCTGGGTAGTAAGTGTTATTTCCTAATTGCTTATGCCTCAAAAGTATTGAAAATGGCTATTATTCCCCACAAACTTTGCTTTTGTGACCAGGACAGTGGTATTTAGAAATTTACCTATTTCCAATGAGAAAACGGGCAAATATGTATCTTTTCGTTCACATAAAGTCAGAAAAAAACAACATATGAATCCAAATTAACATGTATTTATACTAAAGTAATACAAAAATGACTACAAAAGATTTAGAAGTGAGTAGTTTTTGGAGATTTACGATTATACTGTAAATCACTTTCACGAATCAGCCCCCAAATGTAGTCTCCCATCATGTTCTCGTTATACTGTCCTTGGCAGCAGCGTTCAAAGTCCAGTATATCCTGGTAGAAGCGCTCGCCTTGCTCCTCCGAGTACGCTTCCATGTTCTCCTTGAATTTATCAAGATGAGCATCAAGGATATGGACTACAGCCCATTGTGCCGTAGTTCTTCACCAGAGTCTCAACCAGCTCCACATAGTTTTCGGCCTTGTGATTGCCCAGGAAGCCCCGAACCACTGCGACAAAGCTGTTCCAAGCCGCTTTCTCCTTACTAGTGAGCTTCTTGGGGAATTCATTGCATTCCAGGATCTTCTTTATCTGTGGTCCGACGAAGACACCGGCTTTGACCTTTGCCTCAGACAGCTTAGGGAAGAAGTCTTGAAGGTACTTGAAGGCTGCCGACTCCTTATCTAGAGCTTTGACAAATTGTTTTGTCAAAAGGCCCAGTTTGATGTGCAGTGGTGGCATCAGCACCTTCCGGGGGTCCACCAGTGGCTCCCACTTGACGTTGTTCCTCCCCACAAAGAACTCGGTCCGCTTTGGCCAGTCCCGCCTGTGGTAGTGCGCCTTGGTGTCCCTGCTGTCCCAAAGGCAAAGATAGCAGTGAAACTTGGTAAAACCGCCTTGGAGACCCATCAGGAATGCCACCATTTTTAAGTCTCCTATGACCTTGATGCCATCTCAGAAAAATGCAGATATGTATCCACTTAGGCAGCTGGAACTAAACTGAACTGGTGGGCTTAAGGCCCCTGTATTTATACTACTATTTATATTACTGGAAAGTTCTAGAAAGTTCTAGAAGTTACTCCAAGTTTACTCAGCACTGAATCTATCTGGAATGTTCTGGAAAATAGGTAAATTTCAAAATATCACTGTCCTGGTCACAAAAGCAAAGTTTGTGGGGAATAATAGCCATTTCCTATACTTTTGAGGCATAAGCAATTAGGAAATAACACTTACTACCCAGGAACCAAAAAAAAAAAAAAAAATTGTTATACAGTGTAATTAATTAGTTGTGTTTATTTTTACTTTTTCTCTCATTTCGTTTCTGTTTATTATTCTTTCTTCAGTTCACTTGAGCCGCAAAGTGTACATCACCCAGAATTTTAGAATTTTACTGGGAGCCGCACTTGAACTGCCCAGGAGCCGTCGTTTGGCCACCTCTGTACTATAATAATAATAATAATAATAATAATAATAATAATAATAATAATAATAATAACAATTACAGCTTATCAGTCTTGGTGTATTTTATTTGTTGTAACAAGATGGATAAACAAGATGGATAAACCAAGTAACAAAATATTTAGACTCCTTTTAGAGCTTTACTGAATTAGAATTTGGGATTTAAATAATAGTTTTTAAAAACTCAATACATTAAGTCACAAAATGGCTATGTCTGTGGGAACCAACATAATTTTAACACAAATCCTTTGAATATCTCACTGTCATTGATTGGTATTTAAAAAAAACACTCCTTATTTGCCCTTTTTGAAAAAAAAAATGTGAAGAGGATCTGATAGAACATTACATTTCACAGACTCCTCTGAGGTGATCTCTTATAAATTTAATGTCTCTCTCTCTCTCTCTCTTTTATTGTATTTGTACTTTCTTCCTCTGAGAAAACACCCTGCTGACCGAGGAGTACGTGTTGACAGGCAGTGACTGTGGGGATAATGTGCAGCTGCTCCAGTCTGCCTCTCCCAGCAGGTGTTTTCATTAGGCAGACTTGTTTGGAGAGCCCAACAATAGAGAAGGTGGTAAAACAGGGAAATTCATCTATGAAACCAAATAAAAATGTTTAAATGCAAAGCAATAAAACTGATTCTTTCGAATTGGAAATATATGACATAACTAAAATAGCAATTTATTTTCTAAGTGGAGACAATATATAGAGGGTACTGAATGACCATTCGTGGTATACGTTTTTTATTCCCACAGGAGGATGTCCCAGTAAATCACAAGCCCCGAGAGGGCCAAGTGGTTTATGTAAGGACATCCTAATGGGAATAAAAATTGTATACCACAATTATATATTTGAAATAAATAGCAATACAATTTATAAATGTTTTATATTAAATCAATTAATTCAGGGATTATTTTACCTGGCAGGTCTTCTGAACTTTGAACCCTTTACAAACGTTTTTTTAGACAGAATCTTGAGCTCAGTCTGTCAATTTGCAGCCTCTCTGTTGTTTCCTACCGTTACTGGTGTTAAGGAAGGTGATACAAGCTGTTTGGATAAGACAGGCAGATCGGTAACTGACATTTCTTGATCAAACTCATTCTCAAAGAAACAACAATAGAAATATGAAATTATTTCAGACATTTTAAAGTTGTGAAAAAACATGTATCACAGCTTCATCCTGAATTTCAGCAGCACACCACTGGATTGGAATGTAAACAAAGACACATTCTAAACTATCCTGGTCAGCATGGTATCCCACTTGAGTGGGGTGAATTAAGTAAAGTGATGGTTCTGGCATGGAACTCACTTTAACCTTAGATCAAATCATGTAACTATCAAGCATATGTTAGACACTTTCAATACCAGACTAAATCGTCAATCGCATAGCTAGTTTCCTTATTCGTCCCTCGATAAACAATATGTCTAATGATTGGCAAGGAAATTATTTACAGTTTACCTCAATCCACTACTTCCCTGCTGTGTGCCTCCTCCTCCCCAGCCTCCACCTGTTTTTTTGGCAATTATCCTGCCTCTGTGTATATGAAAACCCCTATGGCCAGCCTCTCCACTTATCTACAAGCTAATTTCACAGAACAATGAAAACAGGCAGGAGGCAGTCAAGCAAAAATTGCTCTCCCCTGATATTTGGACCAATTTTCATTGATTGTCCTAGAACATGTAGTCCCGCTTTTAAACCGAAATACTGTCCCCTGTAAATAGTGTCTACAGACATATTTTATTGTCCATATTGTTAATTCATCCAGAGGCAAATGCTCCAGGAGGATCTACTGTACATATAATTCGAATCCCAACCCTAAATGTTTAGCTTAATCCTAACCATAAAGTCACTATCAGATTGTAAATTTGCTATTCAGTACCTCAGCACGTCGATTGGAATATTATTCTCTCTATCACAGATGCTATTTGAGAGGTGTCCCCTAAGAATTTAGTATTAGATGAATCGATAATCTGCTCCTAAACAGGATATACCAACCATTGTCTCCTGCTAAACTGTGTCTCCTTGCAAATGAGACACAGGTTGTTGATTCATCTCTATGAAGCCAACCAAAAAAGCAAGACCTACTTTTTTTCAGCTTCAAATACAGCACCTCAAGTCCTGGCAGAGAAGGAGCTGTGGATGACATGTGGACTGAAGGCTGCATAATTTTACTTCCTTCTACTGAGACATGTAGGTTATGGTTATGACTCTGTGAGGCAGTTGTGATTCTTTAGTGCTTGCTTTTATTGTACTGTACCCTATGCTTTAGTGCTGCTGTCAGCAAGTTAAATGATACACTTTAGCTTGACAATCCCACCATTGCGAGAGAAGGAAATGTACTTCTTCAAACAGTGCATTGTTTGGTATCTCTTTTTGGTAAATGTGAGGCAGGGTTTTAAATTTTGATATATAGAAAACCTTAGACAAAGAGAGATGATGCTGAGCAACAGTGTGCATAAATGTCTTTAAAGTTGAAAAGCTGAAAGGCAAGTGTCTGACCCAATGAAAATCTCTTACACAGCACAGTCAATCAATGACAGTAAGATAAGGCATTTTAACTTCCTTAATTAGCATTTCACAGTTAAAAAAAAAATGCAAACAAAATACAGGCTTGTCTGTATTTGTGGTTATAGCTTTTGAACTCATCTCACCAACATCAGAATCCGTAATGGCAGTCCATCACACATCACTGTCTGATACAATTTCTTGAGACAAATGCCGACTCCATCATGTTGTGAGGTAAACATTTGTACAGTTTATATCATTCTTAGTTTAGGTATGTTTTTACTTTTTTTTTTTTTACAAGTATGTTTGTCTTTTTTTCTATGTCTTTTAAAAAAGTGTTTGTTTTCAATTAGGGCAACAATGGTAGAATGCGATTATTGCCTTACACCAGTGCGGTTTTGGGAAAAATCAAGCTGAGTAAGTTGGTTGAAGCACTCTCATGGCATAATGACGATGAACTGAACATTTATACAATGTTTTGTCTGTCTGCTTGATAATTAAAGCAGCATTCCCATTATTCATTTGCACATTTTCCATTCATACTAAATTTTGATCCTTATTATTTGGCGTACATTCATGTGGGTCATACTGGGAGCAGCAGGACACATGAACAGTCACGTCATCTCCCTATGGGGAAAAAAATCTGGCCTTCTGTACTGCGCAGCTCACAGTAAGAAGCAATATGCTGACTACAAATAGAAGACTAATGAACATTGAGGAAAACCAAATACCAAAAGGCCAAAACCCTTACAATCATTTCCAAAAGTTTTATTGTAAATGTGCACAGTCATTTTGCAGTTTACCATTTCCCTTGCTATACTCTGCATTTATCATGCTTTGTTTAACCAATCTTATTCTTTTATGTTCTTTTATGTTTTTAAAATGTACTTTGCTATTATTTTTCCAAGGTAAACTCTTTGTTGACTGAACTAAAAAAAAAACCTGCATTTTCTTAAAAAACAGTTGCATATTTGCACGAGATTGTTCTGGTTTTGTGATTTTTTAATTGCATGCAAAGGTTCTGCCAGTTGAAAACACAACCAATCAATGATGAATCCATTACCCATCTGCTGACAAGGCTTTACGTGTGTCCTGATTCCTTTCAGGGTGAAAATGTAACCTGTGAATTGAACTATAGACTCTGATATATAAAAAACGTTATCATAGCTGACGGCTGTACGCTATATATGTTCAAATGTGATTATAGATACCTTGACTTGATTAAAAGCATATTAGAATGAGACATGCCACAGAATAGCACCATACCACATTGCTTCTTGGTAGTCGATCACTTCCTCACTCTCCATGGCCTGAGCAGCATTGACTTTAAAGTCTTACTTCTCACACCTTTAAATACTCCAGCTATGATAGCTCTGGGTCAATAAAAGTGAAATAAAAATAAGATATGTTTTAGTACAGTAGAAACTTAAAATTACTCATGGCGGATGGAGGGTGTTCATAAGTCTGAAATGCCTGTAACTCAGTGTGTTTAAAAAAGTCTTATCAAATTAACTAGCAAAATTCCTGAACTTCTAGTCTGTAACAATGGCCAGGAAGCCCATTTATGATTAAAAAAACGTGGTGGATTTGTTTTGTAACTTTGAGGTTTTACTGTACTAAAATATCCAAAATTATTTTACAAACAGCACCCCATTTATAAGATGGATGGATGGATTCCATACTCAAACTTCTGGCCCAGGAGTACTGATAATCTGCCACTTCTGTATACAAAACATCACAATATGTTTCATCTATATTATAAAAATACAAAAAATCTACTTACTTTGCTTATTTTACACAGGAGGGCGTACTTTTCCAAAGTGTGTCAATTTAATTTAATTGAATGTGTTTCAATATCTGACCTAGACATTTTCTTTGTCTACATTTGACCTATTAATGGTTTGGACTGAAGTGTAGTAATGAGGCTTTTAAACTGTGTTACAATTAACCACATCTCTGACAAAATCCTCAACCACACAATTATGACGACCAAGTTGGGTGTAAATTAGCTTTTAAGCAGTTCACATTAATCAACAAAATGACACCCCATTCGGTTTTAAAATCCACTCCCAACCTTCTGAAATTATGATTCACCAGTTATTTTATTCCTATAATTATCTCCCACTGAACTTGTGAGTGGAACATTTTAGTTTTCAATGACCAGAGCTGGAGGTAATTATATGGGTCTGTGATTGAGTGGTTTGCAGTGTGCAGGTGTACAAGTGATGCAGGTGCTCCAACAATGACAGACACGAAGTTCACGATTCAAAACAGTTCTTTATTTTCTCTTTGTCTGCTTGAGACCATTAAATAATAATGCTGGCTCTACACAACAATGTGTATTGCCAGCATATAAACCCCGGGGTTCAGTCCCGAAATTATAATACAAAGAACAACACACAACACAGACACGGTCACTTCTCCTGACAGTGAGTGCTCTTAGTGCAGGTGCGGTGCAAGGCAGTTACAGTGACAGTTGTGAAGTGTAGTCTGGGCTTTATGCGGGCCTGTAGCGACAGCTCCCGGATCATGTTAGCCGTCTAACAGTGACAAACACAGACAGTTCATTTCCACAAACAAACAAAACACTTAACACTCACGATGCGCTTTTCACAGTCTGTTTGCTTTCTCGGTCTTTATCATAATCACGTCAAAAGGAACAGATTACATCTTCACATCCCAATAATACCCTTAGTCACGCCACCCTGTGATAGCTAGTTCAGTCACGTCTCCTCCAATCCATGACTGACACATCGCGTACCGCATTAGGGCGCAGACTTCGGGCATTGTGACTCCGCCCCCTTCCTGGATGCCTGGCTTCCGACTGACCCTGGAATGAACTGCCAGACCATCCAGTACGGGGCACTCTGTTCCTGTTATACAGTGCCCTCACAGGTCGGGAGGGAGATTGTTGACCTAGCTTGGTCTGCATAGACCTGAACTGCTTAAAAAAAAAGAAAACAAAGTGCCCAAAAATTGGGAAAGACTATTTAGGCTTTGGTGAGAGGCTGGTGTATATTCCCAGTAGGGTGTCCTGGGGAGTGCTGCAATTAGCTTAGCACTACAATTAGTAGTCTTCCTTTCTGAGGCTTGTTTATTGGTGCATTGTCAATTTTCATATCTGTTGTCAAATCAATGTCATGTTCCTACACAGCCAATCCACCTGCATTGGCTTTGATTCCTGAGTTGTTTTCTGTGTTAATAATAGGGCATTTTCAAGATGCTCCATCTGCAATAAAAGGCTTAAGGGTCTGTTGAACTGATGTATAAAAAACAGCAGTGGATCTAAAAAAAACCTGCCTCATGCCATTAAATAAGAGTCCAACATGGTGTTATAGTTTAATAAACTACTGACTTTAAAATATGTTGGTTTTGAAAATCATATTTTAATGCTACAAGTAGCAGTTGTATTGCACTATATTAACTGTGTTTATATCAATTAAATAGGACACCTAGTACAGTATCTATACTTTACTGCAACTTATCTCTCGAAATTACCACATTTATTAAACAAAAACTATATATATATTTCCTCTCAATCAATTTGAATTGTACCTTTAAATTTAATTGGAATAAGATTTTTTTGATACATAGGTTCCGCTTGGTTTGCAATTCCTAAGTTTTTGTTCAATAAATGTGGTAGTTTCTGTTAAAATGTTGCTTCAATGTCACTTGTTTCTCCTCAGTTGAAATTTTCCCACTACTGCACTGCTGCTGTACCACAGTAAAATAGCTATGTCAGGTAGGTACTGTCCACACCGTATTTCTGCGCATATGCCAAATACGTTCCACACTGTATTTCTGCGCATATGCCAAATACGTTACTGTTCTCAAAAAACAGCATTTTTCTTAATAATGACGTTCAGTCATCATTTGCCGATTATGCCGTTTCATTACAGACATATTGGGCTACAGCGAAATTAACTATAATTAAAATTTTAATAACGTATCGCAAATCTACAAAACAGAACGAAATTTCACACAGTTCCATTAACTCTCCATAGAACATTTTCGCCGGAGCACTCTCTAAATCCCATAATTCTCTGCGCGGCAGGTGATGGAAATAGCCAAAGCTACGACCGCCTGAAGGTAAGCCTCTCATCATGTGTACGGTGTCCATTTTAGGACAGTCGTCACCCCTCTGCGAGTCAATCCTCACCCCTCCTCGAGTCAGTCCACCTCGAGTTTTTTTTTCCGGGGAGAGTGAGGGGTTGGACGGAGTCGTCTGAATCACCCAATCAAATTGAGTTGTCTGAATAACCTAATCAAACAAGAGCAAAAAAAACTTTCAGTGCTTCCATTGGATGAAACAGATGTCAGTGTAGTTACTGATTGGTGCATACATTTTTACCGTTCTTCAGCATTTAATATGTATGCTGTAAGCATTTTAAAAAATACTTTAAACGTTACGATGTGCAATTTCACTATTTTAATTTGTTTGGATTTAAATTGTAAGGCAAGTCTTCTCTGCATACGACATCAGACATAACAGTTTTTTGTTTATTTGTTTTTTAAACAGTTTCAATGTATTTTTTATTTGTTTTAATTGTGTTATTTGAAGCACTTTGAGATGCCTTACATGAAAAGCGCTATATAAAAATAAATGGTTTGATTGATAACCCCGTGTGAGAGGCTAGCTGCAGGGAGGACTTCAGACCAGAAAGAATCACAGAGACAGACGTACTGTGTGTAACTGAGTCGCGGACTAACGCTTAAACAAACAGTGGACTAACAGACAAACAAACACGGTGAGTACAAATAACTTATATTTACTTCCTTTCACTTTAGTAAAGTATAGATATTTACTTTGAGGCCAAAATAAATAGAC
The DNA here is from genome assembly GCF_902713425.1 of Acipenser ruthenus. NCBI lineage: Eukaryota > Metazoa > Chordata > Actinopteri > Acipenseriformes > Acipenseridae > Acipenser > Acipenser ruthenus. Next base: position 75,907,432 of record NC_081189.1, read on the forward strand.
GAACAAAACGTACTAGACAGACAAACACGGTGAGCAGATAACACGTATATTTACGCTTTTACAATTCACAATTACCTCCTTCTCCAATCCCGTTCTCTACTCACCGAACACACAACCCAGAGTGAATGAAACGTGCATCTATATATACAATTGTGCTGGGATTCAATTACTAATTAATTATTCACTTGAATCCCAGCACGTGAATTAATTATGTGCAACCTCGTACTCACATATTAATTACTTTAAATGCACGTAAAGTGCAATCCTCGTGCCTAAATACAATTAACATTTTAAATAACTTGTGCTGCACACACCCATCTATATCCCATGCAGCTATATCTATACACCAACATTAATACACGTAACATACAACATATAACACACAAATGCACACAGGGTTAGGGCACATTGCCACATCCCCTCATTAATCATTTTTTGATTTAATAAAGTGTGTGTTTGTGTGGGGCCTAGGTAAACCCAGAACGGTGAAACTTAAGTTTGCATTTTTTCTATAACAACAAAATCATGTCTTTATATCTTCTTTTTATATTATGAAATCTTAAAAAAAAAACAAAAAAAAAACAGATTTACACATCAGAATGTAACAGAAAAGAAGCATGCTTTTTTCTTCACAGACACAAATGTCTACTTTCTAATGCTTTTCTTCAGAAAATGAAAGAGGAGGGGTGACGCGTTTTGAGTCGATTGCTCCATCATTTTAGCAGCTAGACGGAAAAGGGCGGTATCATTGGAAAGTTAAGAATCTCAGCAATAATACGTAGTTCAGAGCGAGAGAGAGCGCTAGAGAAACTACAGATCAGAGAGAGAGAGTTTTATCCATTGTGTCGTGCCAGACAGGAGCTGCTTTACAAAATGGCACAGAAAGTAATGGGACATGGCCTGAGCATGTACAATTGTAAATAGTTCTGTTCAGTGTTCCATATTCTGTTTTGTTAAAAAAAAGTTGTGATTATGCTTGTTTGGTAAAAATGCTAATAAAATAGTTGTTTTTTACACAGTTTGCTTAATTTTTTCCCATGTTCATTTCATATTGAAGTTCAATGGTGCAATGTTTTTTGAGCCATCTATGATTAGAAAATACATAGCAGTGACCAAACATGATTTTTTTGGAAAAGCGTTTTTTTTGTTTGTTTGTTTGTTTTTTACATATATTCTCATCTCTACCACATATACTATGCCTGATCCTGTTGCAACTTACATAATATGAAAGGAAATTTTGTGGCCTTTCATTTGATAAAAGTTACATGAATACAGCACAAACTATCCAGTAGTTACACATACATAAATGAAAACAGTGAAAAACAAGCGGAAACAGTGATGAGTGTAAAGAGTTATGCATGGCAAAAGATTAAAAGTATGTGCAATTATTTTCTTAAAGATTACTGTACACACCTGTGTGAAATAATTGACAGTTTTCTAAAGAGCAACCCCAGTAGAATCCTCTTGTAAAACTACTGTGACTCCAGAATATTAAATGTGACAGAAGCTACACTGCTGGGTATGTCTGGTTCTCCCCTATCCAAGTATGGATCTGGTCTTGCACTGCTGTAGATCATATCTGAAACTCGGGGGACGGGGATAGAATAGTTCTGAAAATCTGGAATTAGTGTTGATTTCATTTTCCAGCTCATCAGTCATCCGAGAAGAAAACTGGAGCAATGTAGGGATTATAAGAGTAGTTTCAATCTTTCAAATAAAATGTAAAGAACCACTATCAAGTCTATTAAAGTTCTAACAATACCTGTCAGATGAATTAGACCTTTCTGTTGTTTCCTGTCTTCCAGGTTCACTTGAAATACTTTTCAGTACGTTTCAGAAATAACATGACCTTCAGGCAACTTTGATCTCCCGGATCTTGATCCCTGTGTTATCTTTTTGCTTTGCAGCTGCAGCTCGGATCTCACAGATTCTGGAAGTGTGCAGGCAGTGCTGGCTGCTGTGAGAAAAGCTTGGCTGTGTGTGCAAGTACATTATCTGCACTACAAAAAAGGCACCAGTTTTCTGAGAAAACTAGTATGCCCTATTTTCCAGAAGTACGTAGGTCTTATTGTGATACTAGTTTGATAAGAAAGTTGTCACTTTATAAACCCTTATTGGAAACATCAGGATTTTAAAAGTCTTAAGTCTTGATTGAAAAAGAAAATAGTAATTTTATAAAACAGCACAACTTAGTGTTTTTATTATGGATTTAAAAAGTACCAAATAACGAAACAAAAACAATTATAACTAAACAAAAACAATTAAGGTGCAGTAACTGGTGTTTTTCATTTTAGACAGTGCAAGCATTAAATAATTGCACATGTTCTTGTTATTTGGTAGCTGCTGTTTTATTAGAGTTACACTATTCAAGTGTACCATTGTACTGTATTTTTGTGGTTTTGCAGTTTTACCATATTTTCCCCATGATTATACTATGCGTTTACCATAGTTTACCCTGGTTTGCCATGTTTATTAATATACTGTACCAGACCTCTCTGTGCTTCACAATGCTTTCATTATGCTTCATTACACTTTGCTACTGTATGCTATTACTATTGTTTTCTGCTTGAGCTATACAATGTACAATAACACTTGCATATGTATACAATGTACAAAAACACTTGAATATTTATACAATGTACAATAACACTTGCATATTTAATGTGCTGCTTCTATTTTCTGATGCATTTTTCTCAGGTGTGGAGTGCACAGACACCAAGCAATCATATTGTGAGACACTGCAGAGCTTTAAAATAATGTTTATCACACCTTTTCATTTTATGTTCAAGGTTTTAATTGGCAAGCTTTTCTTCATATATATAAATAGTTCATGTGGCCCAATAGAATCTCAGAGGTGTAATCACTGCATTTCCCAGTGGTGCCTGCTTGGCTAAGCAGTTTTAGTACACAAATCAATTTTGCATTACCTCCTTCTGGCTGTGAGTGCTCATGGTGTGGGGGCCATGAAAAATGTATCGGCCTAAGAATGCAAATTGCAGTCGAAGTGAATCTTTAATCTGTGGATGAGCCCTTGAAAGGACAATGTCAGGAGAGGTGGTGGCAAGTGTTTGCTTGGCTTCTTAATGTAATTCTGTCTTTTCTTTCTCACAGAGATTGACTCTGCAGCTGGAATTTCAATGGGGACCTTCAGAGCGAACACATGGAATGGAATTAAGGTAGTAGGTTAAGGTAGATCACTGTCCTAGAACTGAACTCAAGTGAACTCAACTGAACTGATTATATGAGCCCACCCAAAAATCGTTTTATTTTGTAACTCCGTTATAGTTTGGTTTATTAACTGTTGTAATAGACTTTCATTAACCCTGCACTTCTATTGTGGTGTGGTGTAAGGTTTTATTTACCCTGGTTTATTCATGTTTTATTAATGATGTGTGTGTGTGTGTTTTTTTTTTTAATGTCTTGTTATTGATTTTGCTATATGTGGGTCCATTAGCCAAGTTTTATTGGGGAGAACTCATCCTACTGTTTATACTAAGTCTATGTACGCTTGTTATTGTAGGATGTTTGTTCCCTTACATAGTAGTACATAGTAATAAGAGATCTTATTTTACCTGTTATCTGTGAGGTCGCATGAGCCCCAATTCAATATTGATCTTATTATATAAGATATTCATTTAAAGAGTTTGACACTGCTCTAGTATTAAACGTTAAATGAAATTGATGTACCGTATTGGTAATTCTTTATATAGGTCTCTTTCCCACTTTCCATATTCCATATAGAACAAGGTAGCAAATGTATATTTTGGAGTTCCAATGTGTTTTATGTATTATTCAAAAACAGATCTTACAAAAAGATACAGATTTGATATTGATGAAGTGTGCAATTTATGAAAAAAAGTCTCACATCTTTAATGAATCTTTGAATGACATTTTTTAAAAATAATTTTGCAATAAACATAGTAATTATGTATTTCAAACTATAGAAGATTACTCTGAAAAAATAGAGGGCAGTATAGGAACATTTTTAAAGGGTTGGGTAAATGCAGATGAAATCCCCATAAAGTATACTATACTACATGGTTTTTAAAGAATTGTATATATATATATATATATATATATATATATATATATATATATGTATAGTTTTTAAATTATGTATTGAAGGTATACTTATCATATATAATATACATGTTCATATTATTTCGTTTCTTACCATTTTAATATCTTGTTACATGTGTCCTTTATAATTATTTTTGCTGCTTCTGTTTTGATTTTTTATTTTTTTATTTTTTTACCATGCTTACTAACTACCAGAACCACTAGGTCTGCTTCTGCAAAGATTTCTAAAAGATGCACCACTAAGGGTGTGCAGCTGTGATGTCTGACCCCTCTTTGTTACAGAGAGTTTACATAATTTACTAACTGCCATAGTTCCAAAGGAGACAGAAATTAACCTGTACAAGTCTCTTCAGAATCAGTGGTTTAAACGTTTAAATTAGTCAGTAAGCCTGGTAAATAATGATCTTGTTACAGTGTAAAAAACAAAACACACATAATAGGAAATTCAACAGGTAAGAAACTAAATGTTCTGAAAATGCTGATGACATAGTCATTTTATATTACATAAGATATATGGGCAGAAATATGGCACTACAATTATTTTAAGAGATAATGATGGAGAAGAGCAGCTTGAGTACAGTATGAGCCGTGATTAGAATTGTATCATAACACAACATTTTCATGTTCTACAATGGTATTAAACATTATATACAGAGAGTCCATATGACCTCTATATAGAACTACATTACCATATCATTGAGAAATATGTGACTCCAATCCATTGCTAGTAATGTAGTGATCTGATCATTTTTCAGGGTTATACAATGGTATTATGATGAAGAGTACCTAAAGAAACATTCTTATTATTAAGTACAAGTAAATGCCATGAATGTCTGACAATTTTATATATTTAGATTTCATGATGACTAATTTATTCATTTTTGGCTCAAGCTTGACAATTTTCAGAAGCGTATTGCATACACAAACACAAAAGTATATTCAGTCGATATGGCCTTATTTTGTCTGTAGCGTAATACTAATAATCAAGTGAGGTTTTAGGTGACTTGAATCTGTATGTGTTTCATTGATCAGTTTGTTGTATCTGGTCATTATTTCACAGAGTCGATAGATTTTGCCTACAACTTTGATGTAAACTGAGAATTACAAACTTTCTCATGATAATTCAATTTATCTCCTGGAAGCTGGGTTGCTTTTGTGTGGCATCAAATAGCAATTTCATTATTACAGTAGGTTATTTTTATAATTATATACAGCACTTAATAATACTGACAGTATCAGGTAAAGTACAGAATTATTGGTATCACGTTGTATTAATTAAAAAAAACAGTCTAACACTGGGTACACAGAATAAGGTACCATGTGTTTCATTGGACTAAAGATGTCACATATCATTTCATTTTTAGTAGCAGTGTAGTTACTTGGAAGTTATAGTATTAATAATTTCAAGCTCAGTAGAAAGGGTACTTTAAAGGTTTTCAACAAATGTTCAAATTCAAAATTCTCTTAATTTCCTCAATGACATGAATACGGAAAGCATACAGAAAAAGACCTTGAGGTTCAACTGTGTAGAATTGCTTTCTTTATGATCTGTATGGGAGGCACTAAGCAAAGCATCAATCAACTAACAAAAAGAGTCAACAAAATGTGTTCAATCTTATAAAGATGTGATGTACAGTATAAAAAGATAAACAAGACACAATCTGGAATAACTTGGCCTACTTCCCAGTCCAAAATGAATGGCCAAGTAAGCAAGACACAATTAGGGCTTCTTACATACGTTGTAGCTAGTGCAAAAGAGCCATTATCAGAAACAACACTTATTTAAAGTGCCACTTAAGATGAACAGAGTTTATAACAAAATGTGCAAGACCGTTCTGTGTTTTGATTGGGGATATTAACTGGTTTAATGAATATGCATGACTACATGTGCAGCTTAGCTCTGCACTCCTTACACAATATTATCACTTGTCCCTTTAAATAGTAAATATATTTGTTCTTTGCTTGTTTTTTAATTTAATTGAATTTAATCAGGTACGAATATCATTTTTTAAGAAAATGATAATATAAGTTTAACCACTGTATTCTGGTGGCGTCACACCCATGGTCCCAGTCTCACTATAGTAGACCCTAGCAGTGAGGCTGATGTGCTGCACAGTAAGGGATACAACAGAGTGTACATTTATTTAAATGCTGTTGTTTTTTTTATTTTTTATTAATGCAGAACGGCTGTGGGGTATATCTTCAAATACCATCCATAACTATTAAATACTTACCATAACTATACTAAATAGTGCTACATTTACAAATAGTAAAAAAAAAAAAAAACTTTAATTGATGACTACATACATGCAAAATTATTGTAATGTATAGTGGTACCCCAAAAAATAATTAACTAGCTATGAACCGCAGTCTTTGAACCCATTAACGTTCCACCCTGTGGTTCTGAATGTATCTGTCCTAATATTTATTAGAGGACTGTCTACACTGTATATCCTCTGTTAAAATACAAATATGGGTATTTCATCTTGTACTAGTATTAATGTTACAGTATTCAGTTTCCGGTATCTGCCTTCATGCAAGTATAAATTCATCAAGTGATCGCCATCAAAGTGAATTATTTACAGTGGAAAAAAATATATTCTCTGTATTCCCGTTACCATTACCACAAGAAATCATGTTGTAACTATAATACACTGAAATGCCTGCCAAATGTTACTGGGGGGGAAAAGTGCTAGAGACACTCATGACATTAGTGTGGATCATTACTGTGAATTGTAGCACATAACAGTTTTTCAAATCAGTAATGAGACGAGCTATGTTTGCCTCTGACAGACCTCCATTGACAATTAAGAGATACAGACACTCCATCATGGTATCAGGTTTATGTTTTATAGCTATAACGGAAACTTTATTAATATAGAAATGAGGTCTCTGTGGTTTAATTGGCTACCATTCTTAGTTCAATTAAGGAATCAAAATATTCTTACTGAGCAGCTGTATTATACAGTATTGTAAATATGGACTGGAGAGGAGGGCTATAGTGGAAAATGATTGACCCGAAGGAAGACTATTGTTACCAACAGGGGCTAGAATGCCCAAGGCCGAGGGGCATTTCATTTTCCACTATGAGCCTGCAGTACATATTTAATATATGAATCAGTCAAAATAATAAAAGGGTGGATAGTAAATATGACTTTAAATACTGTAAAGCCATGAATATTTGCGAGCCTTTTATTATGCGGTTTTCGCGTATGAAAAAAAAACGTAAACATTTTTGGCACAAATATCTTAGTGCTGTACATATAATGACGTAATATACTACTACCAGTGCAACAGGTTGCCAACATTTCTGGAGTAGTAATTATCTAAGCAATAACAACAACAATGTTTTAACCAATCACAGGCCAGAATTTCAAAAGCACTGAGATATATACAGTGCCTTGCATAAGTATTCACCCACCTTGGACTTTTCCACATTTTGTAGTGTTACAACCTGGAATTAAAATGGATTTAATTGGGATTTTTACCATTTGATTTACACAACATACTTAACACTTTGAAGGTGCAAAATATTTTTTATTGTGACACAAAAGTTAATTAAACAGAAAAGTAGTCAATACTTGAGTCAATACTTGGTAGAAGTACCTTTGGCAGCAATTACAGCTGCGAGTCTTTTTGGGTAAGTCTCTACCAGCTTTGCTCAATCGGATTGAGGTCTGGGCCTTGACTGGGCCATTCTAAGACATTCAGGTTCTTGTTTTTAAACCACTCCAGTGTAGCTTTGGCTGTGTGTTTAGGGTCATTGTCCTGCTGGAAGGTGAATCTCCGCCCCAGTCCGAGGTCTCTTGCAGACTGAAACTGGTTTTCCTCTAGAATTTCCCTGTATTTGGCTCCATCCATCTTGCCCTCAATTCTGACCAGTTTCCCAATCCCTGCCGATGAAAAGCATCCCCATAACATGATGCTGCCACCACCATGCTTCACCGTGGGGATGGTGTTCTCAGGGTGATGAGCAGTGTTAGCTTTGCGCCACACATAGCGTTTTGCGCTAAGGCCAAAAAGTTCAATTTTGGTCTCATCAGACCAGAGAACCTTTTTCCACATGTTTGCTGTGTCTCCCACATGCCTTTTGGCAAAATCCAAACATGATTTGATATGGGTTTTTTTCAGCAATGGCTTTCTTCTCGCCACTCTTCCATAAAGCCCAGCTTTGTGGAGCGTCCAGGTTATAGTTGTTCCATGGATGGCTTCTCCCATCTCAGCTGTGGATCTCTCCAGCTCCTTCAGAGTTACCATTGGCCTCTTGGTTGCTTCTCTGACTAATGCCCTCCTTACCTGGTCAATGAGTTTTGGTGGATGGCCTTCTCTAGGCAGAGTCGCGGTTGTGCCATATTCTTTCCATTTTTTAATAATGAATTTAACGGTGCTCCGGGGATGTTCAAAGTTTGGGATATTTTTTTATAACCCAACCCTGATTGGTGCTTCTCCAGAACTTTATCCCGGACTTGTTTTGATAGCTCCTTGGTCTTCATGATGCTGTTTGTTTAGATATGCTCTCTAACAAACTCTGGGGCCTTCCAGAAACAGGTGTATTTAATCTGAGATCATATGACACCTTAATTGCACACAGGTGGACTCCATTCAACTAATTATGTGACTTCTGAAGGCAATTGGTTGCACCAGAGCTTATTTAGGGGTGTCACAGCAAAGGGGGTGAATACTTATGCAATCAAGACTTTTCAGTTTTTTATTTGTAAATAATTTTGAAAAATATGTAGATCTTTTTCCCCACTTCGACATTATGGACTATTTTGTGTAGATCAGTGACAAAAAATCCTAATTAAATCCATTTTAATTCCAGGTTGTAACACTACAAAGTATAGAAAAGTCCAAGGGGGGGTGAATACTTATGCAAGGCATATATATATATATATATATATATATATATATATATATATATATATATATATATATATATAATTGTTACAGCTGTTTATAATGGTATTTAAAACAGGATTCATTTATCTGCCTTTTTACATGTCCGCCCTTACTGTTGTCCCGCCTCAGTCAGATACACAACAGATTATTGTATCTATCTATCTATCTATCTATCTATCTATCTATCTATATATATATATACACACATACATACACACACACACACACACACACACACACACGCACACACACATATATATATATTTCCAAACCTAAATCAAAAGCCTGGCAAGATTTCTGAAAATTAAACTTTAAGGGATAATAGCAAATTAATCATGTGTTCTGGTACCTGCAGCCATTACTTTACATGGACAAATCATCATGGCATGTACACTGTGGCTTACGCAAGCAGGAATGGCCGACATCCAGGAGAAAGGTAAAGACAGAGGAGGGAACGATTTGTGATGACTGCCATGGCCTAGTTTAATTTCATGGATTTACTCTGCAGGGTTGAGGGCTCAGTATAAACATGGGTGGATTTATTCTGTATAAATGTCTTCTTCTTAATAATAATAATAATAATAATAATAATAATAATAATTAAAGGATGATGTATATTTTAATCTTATGCAATCTTACATACAGAAGGACCTGCCCACCTAGAAAAACTAACTAAGCAACTACTTTAGTTTGTTTAAAGTTCTACAAATTAATCAGTCATTTTCATAACTTAGGCTAGATCAGCCAGTGTCTTTATAGAAGTAGGAGCCAGAGCCATCTTGTGATCTGCCACTTTAGCTCAAGTCTGCTTTTCTTTTGCTGGCAGTACACAGCCATGGTAGATGGGGCATGCATTTACTAAGATAAAGTAGACTGTTGCTGATAAAGCCAACATTACATATGTCTAAGGCAGGCAACCAGAACTAAAGGGACGCTCCTAAATTCACAGTAAAAGCACCTTAACACAGATTGATAAAAATCAAAAAATATACTTGAGTAACTGCAGTAACCATTCAGAGTGATTGCAAACAGACAATAAAATGTAACAAAACAGTAAAACAAACTAAGAACATGTAATATGAAGCTGTTTGGGGTTGTGCATGTTTAGTTAATTGTCAGTAAGCATTGTGTAGTTAAGTTTTTGCACAATCCCGGACCAAAGGGAACAATATAATTGTTAAGCATCAAGCTCTCCTCAGCTTGGACATCAAACAATGCTGATTTACTGCCTTCCTACCGCCAAAGCCAATTACTGAAGATCATTTCATGCATGGGTAGATGTTTTTTTTCTCCTTCAAACACAAAGTGATCCAAGGAATAGAAGTACAGCAATGTTGTCCAACAGGAACGAAGGCACATGTAGGCCTTGATTTAGCAGAACATAGTTGCCACATTCAGACATTACCTGATGAGTGTTATGTAACAGTGCCGGACCATGCCATTATACTGCAGTAAACTACGGTAAAAAGCTAAGTGTAGTAAAATAGTAAAATAATGGTAAAGCACAGGGTATGTTAATTTACAGTAGATGTATTTTACACAGTGAAGTGGGAGATACTTAATTACATTGGAAGTCATTAGGTATATTGGCCATGAGATTTTAGGGCTCAGATTGGTCTTACGTAATATCTGTGGAGCTGACAGTATTTGACACACATTTTGTGTAACTTGGTAGTTGATGCTGACAGAAGCACTTCCGGTCATATCTAAAGCGCTAGGATGGATTAAAAAATAAATAAATAGAAGCTGCATGGAAACAGTCAGTGTTTACAAAAATGCTATACAAACAAAGCCAGGTATTTCCTCCAAATGCATTATAATTTTTGCCAAAATGCAATCACATAGCGATCTATTTGTATGAGAGTCTTTTGTTTGCACAGCCTTGTGTTTTCCTTACTAATTAAACTAATTATTGGGTTTCTTTAGCAGGATAATAAAGATTATGTTTTCAACTGACTGAGCAGAATAAATATTTATGGTCATTTAATACAGACTCAAGGAAAATGCATTAGAAATTTTTTATTTTTAGTAAATAAGACTTGAGGGGTTCCTTTTCCTCTTATTAATTTAGATTGTGCTCAACAATTTAGGTTCTATAATAATCTAAACAGCCATTTCACTCTGATTTATTGAGCCTCTTATTAGAATCACTGAATACAATGGAAATACAATGAATATAGGTTAATGTTAGAATAGGCACAGTATTTAAATCTTTTTTTTTTCTGTTTACATCATTAGAATAAACTACGTAATTTGTTATGGCTCATTAATATAAAAAAAAACACAATGTTTCACAAAAACTCTTACTGGTGGAACTTACTGTTGCCTTGGTAACAGTTTTTGTCTTAAGGAATTCTGGGTCTATGAAAAAAAATATGTCTCAAATTCTATTGCCAGTGCTTCCATCATTGTATCCAGTCAGCTTGTGTTGTGACATATAAGCACTAATATGACTGGCTGTATTGGCTTCTAATGCACAGGGTGTCAGTGGAGGTTTACAGGAACCTCAAATATGTAGGGTAGGTTGAGCTGAGATCTAACTAAAAGCTATCTTAAACAGAGGGGAAATACACATTTTAAGTTAACATAGATACAACATATGACAGGTAAAGGCAGTGTTCCAAGCCAATTTTATATTCAAGTCAGTTGCCTTATGTTGGAACTGGCTCATATTTTTACTAGATGCTTTTTTATTTTATTTTTTTATCACACTTTAAGTAGTAGGGGAACACACGAGAATTTATCACAACAAAAATCTAATACATTTTAATAAGATTAGATTTTTACTTCCAGAAGCCTTGAATTGTATTCAGCAATACAGAAGGTCACACTTCTCAAGGGCAGTCGTTAGGGTTGGAATTGAGGTATATTGGTGAGGATGGCTGTAGTCAGTGTTATTGTCCTCCATCTTTCATGGGCACTAAATTCACAAACATAAAGGGGAAATAACAGTTTACAGTGCACCCAGTCGACAACGGCAATAAAAGATAGTTCACTATGGCATTAAAACGAGAAATATAGAAGCAGGTTTATGAGATAGTAAAATAATAAAATACTGGTCTCAGTATTTATTTAAATGGATGTTGGGATTCTTATTATTTTTTGTGGTGCTGAGACCTAGAATGCATTTAAATTGAAGTGCCAATCATTATATGTAATAGCCCTACAAAACCTATTGGTTTAAATTAATATGGAGACAGATGATGTATCTGAAATGTGTATGTCCTGTTTAAGGATAAAAAAGTGGAATATAATTTATGGGATATTATACATTACAATGTATGTCTGAATGTCCGCTGTTATCTTCTCTTACTCCCAATGCATTTAAACAGCAGTGTGGAGTAGTGGTTAGGGCTCTGGACTCTTGACTGGAGGGTTGTGGGTTCAATCCCAGGTGGGGGACACTGCTGCTGTACCCTTGAGCAAGGTACTTTGCCTAGATTGCTCCAGTAAATGGGTAATTGTATGTAAAAATATAATGTGATATCTGTATAATGTGAAATAATGTATAATGTGATATCTTGTAACAATTGTAAGTCGCCCTGGATAAGGGCGTCTGCTAAGAAATAAATAATAATAATAATAAACAGTATGTTTTGTCATCATGCTCTTTACACTGGAATATACACTGTCTGGCCATTTTGGTACCCAATATCAGGTTGTGCTGCATTCTTGTAGTGAACAGGTGACAGAAAAGCAGCTGTAAACAATTTGTTGAGAATAATTAATTAGGACATTTTTGCTGATAACTCAACCATTGACTTGGCCTTTTTTTATTCATTAGATTCTGTGATTTTTATTCATTAGATTCTGTGATGAGAACTGGGATAAGCACATCCCAGTTCTCTTTTTTTTCCCCCTGCTTAGTCATTTTGAACTGTTTTTCCAGAGTGGTCATCTTTCAACCTTGTTATCCGCAGCCTTAATTAACAGCAGGAACAACAGATATCAAGTGAAAAGTTTGTAGTCTTTTAATGTGAATAATTAAATGCCACACAGTACCTGTGTGTGCAGATTTAAGAATGTGTATCTGGTTCTGGATTTTTTTTTACCTGTGTCTACCATTCATTATTTTATTTATTTGCTGTATTTATCTAAATGTTGTCATACTGCTGTAAAACCTAGCCCTGTAAAAATGTATCTATAGGCACATGCTGTTGGAAGCTAAATGTATTTAAAACATATTAAATCTCTTGATTTCTCTATCATACATATATAGTACTCTTTAGTGTGTAGTGTACTAACTCCTGATACCCTTGACAATGCACTGTTCAGTCCCTAGATTTTCATGTGACATACTGTTACATGCGGATGTTACACTTAACAGTGTTCTGCGCAGGAACTCTTGAAAGAAAATGCCAGAGAAGTCATGGTCAGGTTGCAGTTGTATATATCATGTATTGATCTTATGTCACTTACACCCATGTGAAGTGTAATGGGGTCTAGTGTCCATATAGGAGTGGAACTGTTTGGCTTGAAGAGTTATAAAGGGGATTGTATAGGCCAATGGTAAAATATACACCTCAGTAGCAAGTATTGAGTTTATTCATTTTTACAGAAAACAGCACTTTTTGCTCAACCTGCATTTTCCTTGTTGTATTATCTCACTTTGGACCGTGTATTTATGTACATGGAGCTTTCAGCACCACAAGCTGAAGTAAGGTAAAATATGTAATCTTTGGACCTCATCTTTTGTAATATACCTGCTTTAAATTGATAAATCAATTTTTGAAAAAACTGTAACCTTAAACTTGCATGCTCCTGAAAAATAAACTTCAATAAATCTGTGCAGTAATGAAGGTATAGTACTGTAGCAACCTGATTCCATGCGTGTGAACAAAGCTCAGAAATAGTTCAAAATGCTAATATTATGGGCCAGTTATTCAAAGATTTATGCAACGTTTATGCAACTCTGCTTACATTGTGAATATCTTGCATATAATCGCAAGTCTGTGAAATCGCAAGTCTGTTAAAAAATGTCTAATATCACAAGGCTGTACACATGAATACATTCAAATTACCCTAAACAGAAAATTAATCATAACTGAGACTACACCCAACTGATGCAGGTGTATTTGCATACCAGGTGAGACCAATTGTTTTGAAAGGAAAAAAAAAAAATTCAAGGGTGAGAGAAATAAGATTTGATGAAAAATTGCAGTTGAAGTAAATGCTGTTTCAACAGTACCACGGTATATACAGTAGATGGTAGTAAAGAAAAAAATTGTATATATTATTATTTGAGAGCTAAACAAAAAATTGCTCAGATTCGAAAATCTGCCAAATCCACACCACTTGGAAATTAGAATCAGGGGCCAGTGATTTTTCAGAAGCTCACAAAAGTGATTTTTTTAATACTGGGAGCTTTATTACTGTTCATGGAGATCACAAAAAGTTGCTGTGAAAGTTGTGTTCATTATTAATTTTGTTATTCGTTGTCTTATTTATTTTCATAACTTTACAGGTATATAGTTACAGTTATGCACCATTAATTACATATTTACAGTAACATCACACATATTTTACAAATATGTGTTTTTTTTGTATTATAATATTACATTTTCATGTTAACTTCAGTGAAGTGCAGGGGGCATGAGCCAGGGCTTAACCCCTTTCTAATTTCACCTGCCTATCATCATAAACCCCCTATTTAAACTCAGTTATTTTCAGGGGCCTGGACATAAGGAAACAGATGAAATTACCTTCTCTCTTTACTAAAGTAGCAGTTACTACCTGACTAGCACTGATATGGCATGGGTTCTAGATGTGACACTCTACAGGTCAACCTGCAACTCTTCACAGAGACCAGCTACAGTTTGTTTGTCTTCTAGACGGTATCTCTAAAGGACTTCCTAATCAGGAAGGTCAATGAATCCAATGTGTTGTCTATAAACAAAACCAGCACTTTCTCTTTCTTTTTTCTGTTGCTGTTGTTCAGTCAGCATTCGAAAATACAGTTTCGAAATGCCATCTTGACTAATTACAAACATTAACACATTCAATCACCCTTTAAATAGTATTTTAGCTTGCTTGCCAATTAGTTAAGTTGAGTCAAACACATGCAACAAATTTGTCGCCAACATTGTGATTTGCGGAAAACATATTTTAATAACATAATTATAAAAAAATACCACAACTGCCCTTGTGAAACTCTCATCTCTTTTGAATATCTGGCCGTATGTTCTTGCAGTTTATTAAAGGGGAATTCTCATTAATATCATATTTATCATACCTAAATTCTGCTCTCTTGGTTTACTATGAAGTCTTTTCTATCTTGGCATCCCCCTTGTGGTTTAAATTTGTGTAAACACATGTACACCCCCTGATGAGTCTTGGTTTCCTGCCGTGCCACTTGTCTCTTCTTCCCAGAATCCTTGAGCAGGCCTTGTGTATAATGGTCACTGGGGATCCTTTCAGACTCGGCTTGGGGCCTGTGTGGTAACAAAGACATACAGGGTCCATTTGTAAAGTTTTAGTGGCATATACAGTTAAAAAAACAGATTATATATATACTATCCTCATCCTAGTTTAGAGTTAAAATGAACAAAAATGTCACTTTACTTATGACAAAAATTAAATAAATAAATAAAGTTCGCTGCATGTCATTTCTTTCTTTTTTAAATACATTGTTGGATGCCAGATAGCTCCCGTTTTGTTGTTCAATGATAAAGATTTTTCCATCTCTCAGCTCAATACTAACTTAGTTTACATGCACTTAGAGCCAATATAATTACAGTACTTCTTAGGCCAGTAATGTTCTGGAATGGAATAGCAACCACAGCATTATCTTAGAAAGCCTTGAGGAAGCATTTACATTCTGGCACACTTTTAAAACTTCTATAACAAAGAAATGACATTTCCACATTGTGGCTGAGTCATAACACAGACATAATTTAATGAAGGAAAAGCCATTACTAATAAGGCTGATGCACTGTGATACGGTCTCCAATTACTTAAATGTGTTTTTACATGTGTAAATATCAGATATACTGTATGTATGTGTGAGAGGCTAGCTGCAGGGATGACTTCAGGCCAGAGAGAAATACATGGACACAGGCAGTAATGATGAAACTGAGTCGCGGCAGCGCTCAGTATTTTAATAAACAAACAAAAGGTTTTAAACAGAAAAACAGGACACGGCACTTGAGGCCAAATAAAACAGACAAACAAAACGGACTAACACTTAACAAACGGTGGACGGACAGACACACAGACACGGTGAGTTTAAACACTTCTTCTTATTATTATTATTATTCTTTTCGTTTATTTTACCTCCTCTCCACACCCGTTCTCCACTCACCGAACACACAACCCAGAGTGAGTGAAACGTGCATCTATATATAATGTTGTGCCAGGATTCAATTACTAATTAATTATTCATTTGAATCCCAGCATGTGAATTAATTATGTGCAAACCCATGCTCACATATTAATTACTTTAAATGCACGTGAAGTGCAATCCTCGTGCCTAAATACAATTATACATTTTAAATAACTGCTGCTGCACACACCCATTTATATCCCGTGCAGCCATATCTACAGACGTGCTCAAATTTGTTGGTACCTCTCCACAAAAAACGAAGAATGCACAATTTTCTCTGAAATAACTTGAAACTGACAAAAGTAATTGGCATCCACCATTGTTTATTCCATATTTAATAGAAATCAGACTTTTGATTTTTTATTCAACATAATATTGTAAATAAGAAAACAAATGAAAATGGTATGGACACAAATGATGGGACCGCTAACCTAATATTTTGTTGCACAACCTTTAGAGGCAATCACTGCAATCAAATGTTTTCTGTAGCTCTCAATGAGACTTCTGCACCTGTTAACAGATAGTTTGGCCCACTCTTCCTGAGCAAACTGCTCCAGCTGTCTCAGGTTTGATGGGTGCCTTCTCCAGACTGCAAATTTCAGCTCTTTCCATAGATGTTCGATAGGATTCAGATCAGGACTCATAGAAGGCCACTTCAGAATAGTCCAATGTTTTGTTCTTATCCATTCTTGGGTGCTTTTAGCTGTGTGTTTTGGGTCATTATCCTGTTGGAGGACCCATGACCTGCAACTGAGACAGAGCTTTCTGACACTGGGCAGTACGTTTCACTCCAGAATGCCTTGATAGTCTTGAGATTTCATTGTGCCCTGCACAGATTCAAGGCACCCTGTGCCAGGTGCAGCAAAGCAGCCCCAAAACATAACCAAGCCTCCTCCATGTTTCACTGTAGGTATGGTGTTCTTTTCTTTGAAAGCTTCATTTTTTCGTCTGTGAACATAGAGCTGATGTGACTTGCCAAAAAGCTCCAGTTTTGACTCATCTGTCCAAAGGACATTCTCCCAGAAGGATTGTGGCTTGTCAATATGCATTTTAGCAAATTCCAGTATGGCTTTTTTATGTTTTTCTTTCAAAAGTGGAGTCCTCCTGGGTCTTCTTCCATGGAGCCCACTTTCGCTCAAAAAGCGACAGATGGTGCGATCAGAAACTGACGTACCTTCACCTTGGAGTTCAGCTTGTATCTCTTTGGCAGTTATCCTTGGTTCTTTTTCTACCATTCGCACTATCCTTCTGTTCAATCTGGGGTCGATTTTCCTCTTGCGGCCGCGCCCAGGGAAGTTGGCTACAGTTCCATGGATCTTAAACTTCTTAATAATATTTGCAACTGTTGTCACAGGAACATCAAGCTGCTTGGAGATGGTCTTGTAGCCTTTACCTTTACCATGCTTGTCTATTATTTTCTTTCTGATCTCCTCAGACAACTCTCTCCTTTGCTTTCTCTGGTCCATGTTCAGTGTGGTGCACACAATGATACCAAACAGCACAGTGACTATTTTTCTCCATTTAAATAGGCTGAATGACTGATTACAAGATTGGAGACATGTGTGATACTAATTAAAGAAACTAATTAGTTTGAAATATCACTATAATCCAATAATTTATTATCTTTTCTAAGGGGTACCAACAAATGTGTCCAGGCCATTTTAGAATATCTTTGTAGAATAAGCAATAATTCATCTCTTTTCACAGCTTCTTTGCTTTATTCTATGACATACCAAAGGCATGCAAGTATACATGATAAAATAGCTTTTAATTTCATCACTTTTCAGGAGGAATGAAGCATTATTTCAATGAGCTGTAAGGGTAACAACAAATTTGAGCACGTCTGTATACACCAACATTAATACACGTAACATACAACATATAACACACAAATGCACACAGGGGCGGGACACATTGCCACAGTATGTTACAATTCCAAGATGTTCAGCATGACCCTTGCCATACCAAAAAAAAATCCAAAATAATAACAATTAAATTATGCTAGCATCAAGCAAAACTTGCAAAACCTTAAAACGCAAGTTTAAAGAAAGAACTGTGCAAGGATAAGTAAGGATTTCATGCATACCTTACACAAATCTTGTGCAATCCTTGCAGTCCTTGCCATCATGATCCTTGTGTATTTTTTCGGTAAAGGGTGCTGAAATCTGGCTGTGTTTGACATGGGGTTGTTATCATCATGTTATCAGACTCATCTATCTGTTCTGGGAGCTCAATTAATTACTGGCTTAAACATCAGGGTGCTGAACACAGCATCTACTTTCCAAAGTTGTACATTTGGACACACACATAACACAACCCCGTTTCACATTACAGTAACTTTAGGATCATGATGAGTTACTTTTAATCCATTTTCACTCAAATCAAATACATTCTATGGCTTGCTGAATTTGGGAAAGATCCCCAAGGGGTTTTATATATAAAAGACATACTGTAGACAACATCAACAATAACAAGTAGTAAACCTATTATGTGGACAAAACCTTATGTTTAATCTTTCATTTCAGTCACTGTAAGTTCAAAGCCAGGTAAAGACAAGTATAGAGAGAAATGATAATGACTCAAACCTGGCACATTAGAACCCTGAACCACACTGAATGATTGCCAGCATCAGAAAAAAAGGGAAGGGAAAGGTGGAACATATAAATACAATAGCATTTGAAATGACTTGCTCTTCAAAGAGAAACAAGCTACAGTATTACAATATTTTTTTTCGATATTTAAATCCCTTTATACCCATAGCCTATTTTTAATGATCTTTGAGAAACTCAAAATTGAATTTTAGTGGTGGGCAAATAATGAAACGTTTGTTTTGCAAAGAATACAGTACCTTGATCATTTACCAGATACCTGTACTTAAGTTAAACATTAGGTAGACAATGCGAGGTAAAATGATTGGCACAAGAATAAAAGGATGTTTTTATGTACCAGCACTGAAAGGTGACAAATAAATCATCCTCACCTTTACTCAATTTAAAGGCCTTTATGTGTACCTGAAATGCCTTTAGTGCTCCTTTATATCCTGTTTTGACTTTCATCTTCAAAATAAAATCAATAAGATATGTTGCACTTCATGGCTATCAGATAAAGTATGTTAGTAGTTGGATTTGATGGCATTGCTAAATTATGACAATTTAACTGACCAAGGTACTGGTATCAGTGCAGTATTAGATGGAATATGTGAATAGCAAGCAAAAAAATAGTTTATGTCCCTTCTTTTTATTTTACTTTGATGCATTCTAGATGCATGTTCCTTGCTACTATTTTTTTATTTTTTTTACATAAAGGGCTTATTGTTTTCACACCTATTTTTATGTTAAGAAATTGTCTTTACTTTAAAGTTCTTTCAGATGTTTACTTTTAAGATACAAATGCCTCTCTGTCAGGTGCTCTGTCTGCTACATAGGGAGGTTTGGAGTGTTGCTGACAGAAAATCCATTAAAATGCTTTACTCTGAATCTAGCATTGCAAACATGAGCATAGCATCCTTGGCTCAAAGGGCCTGGGATTTATTATAATTCCATACAGACACACAAGCTGTAGTGCGCCAAACTGAGAGATTACTTTTAGTATTTAAAATGAAAAAACATGAATCTTTATTCTAGCCTAATAACTAATGACTAATAAACAACTGATACATAAAAATATGTAGTTTTCAAAACTCTTTCAGTCACTTTTAGGGATTTTGCAATTCCAGATACAAAACAATTTAGTACATGGTATTTCTTACAGTTTTTTTTTTTTTTTTCACTGGAAGCAGTGTTGCAGAGTGATGGGTTAATGGTAATCAGCTGTATTGGGATATTAATAATGTAAGTGTATGTAAAAATAATGTGATATCTTGTAATAATTGTAAGTTGCCCTGGATAAGGGCGTCTGCTAAGAAATAAATAATAATAATAATAATAATAATAATAATAATAATAATAATAATATTAGATGTTTGAGAGCTGTATTGAGGCCACAGATGTGCTGTAAACTGAGTTTTTAAAAAGTCACCATGATGTGAAGACTGGAACAGGAAATTATATAAATCTAAACAAGAACAATGCGTTATTTAAGATAACTGTTTTTTTGTTTTTTAAACCCCTACAAAGTCACTCTTTAATGCAAGTGTTAACAGTGTAAAATGTGCTTGCCTTGCTTTTTGAGTAAACACATTGCCTACCTTCTTTGTGAAGTCTGTTATAGCAGTGCAATTCTGTATTGAAATGAAAAAAAATAGTTTAATGGATATTTAAGTGTTACGGGTCTTAGAAATAAACCACAGGGCACCGACTTCATTGTGGACTAATGTGAACTAGCCAGCATAGATACTCTAGATATGTGCTCTGAGATGTATTTGTAGTTTTGATTGTATAATGCAATCTTGGATATTAATCTCAGTGGAATCTTTTCAAAATCTTTATTTTTAATGTGAAAACATCTATGTTCATGTTACAAAACAAATAACTTAGAGTGAGTAAAATACCTTCAATTATATTACTGTTTTGTACAAGTTTTGTTAAATTTCCTCATGCTTTTCTCATTTAAAAAACAGAAGGTAATTAAAGACTACAGTTAAAGCTTTGAAGCATACCCCTGAGTCTCCTGTTGAACTCTCTGTAAATCCTGTTCCACTGACATAACCTGCTTTTTGGATGGCTCAACCCCAGATCCACCAGCCAGCCTCTCACTCCACATTACTATAACTTTTTATGTCACTCTTTCTGCCAACACCTTGTCGGATGAATTCAGTTAAAACAGAGCTATATGAAACAGTTTGAGAAAATGACCCCTGCAGTTCATATCTGTGATTATGTTTTGATAGTGGGTCATTGCTCATTCCTTGTTGTGTCATACAGTACAGTAAAAGCACACAAAATAAACACCTAGCTCTTCTGAGCACTAACTACACACGCAGGAACCTAACTATCACAGGACGGCTAAACCGTTTCCCTGTTCCACACACTTAACCATACAGGTTTGCACCGTACCTTCTCTCTCGGGACTGCTAGAAAGCAGAGCACTCCTTTCTGCCTCCTTCTCTTTAGCAGCCTCGAGCAGACTGCTTGCTCTCCTTTTAAACTCTGCACCTGGGCCTAATTTCCAATAACGCCCAGGTGCGGATGATAATTAACAATAAAACAATTAAACAATTAACAAAACAATAAAGCAACACAAACAAACCAAGGAACATTCTCTCGCAGGGAGGTTTTAACCCCCTCCCTGCTGTTTCTCATAACCCGCTATTTTACAACATATATATACAGAATCAGCATGTCCAGTAATATTTTTTATTCAAAATGATCCGGTATATATTTTGTCTTAAATAATAAGAACATGATGTTTAAATTGGTTGTTTCTGAGTAGCCTACAGAGCACTGCCCCGTTAAAAAAAAACAGAGAGTTGAAAGGTCAAATCACACAGGCAGCACCATGTCCAAGAAACGGAGCATCACAAAGATCAGAAAAAAAGACAAGAAACAGATAAACTTCTCATTTAATCTGCAGTTTGCAGTGCATACACAATCAAACAATTTACAGATGCTCGCATATTTGTATTTTCAGTGCATGACATACTGCATTGTGAAATAAAGGAAGTGCCTAACTGTGACATAGATTGAATGATTCTTGGTGTTAGATCTCCCTCCCGACCTGTGAGGGCGCTGTGTAAAAAGAACAGAGTACCCTTAACTAAATGGCATGACAATTTATTCCTTAGGGTAGGTGGAAGTCGGTCATTTAGGAAGGGGGAGGAGCTACGGTACCCAAACTCAATGACTCGGACAGGAAACGGCATGGCATCCAAGGATTGGAGGAGTGGATACGCTCGTTAACCTAGGGGTCATGAGCAAGGGTATAAATAGGGGTCGTAGTGTAAGTGATCTGTTCCTTGGTAAATGGTTAGTTTTCAAACCTACAAGGAGTCTGTGTTGCAGTATTGTGAACCATGAGTTTTGTCTTGTGTTTGTTAGTGTTTGTTAACTGTTGTCTGTTTTTTAATAGACTACCAGTTGCACGATCCGGAACTGTAGCGAAAGCCAGCATCAACCCGGACATCACTTTCACCCCTACATTTCACAAAGAACTGTAATACACCACTTGCACTTATTCACTGTCACTAAGAACTGTGTTTGTGTTTTGTGTTTAGTGTTTAAAACTGGACTTTTGGTTGTGGGTCAAACCCGGGGATTTACAAATACCGAGTGATACACACCGCTGTATCACTCCAACATTATTATTTACAGGTGTTCGCCATAAGGCTCTGGACATTGTTCAATAAACCAATAAACACCCTTGCACCTGGAAATCGTTGTCTGTTTTGTATCCACTCTGCACTGCACGCACCTGTATTCACTCACCACTTTGCCACACTAACCAAATGTGTTTTTACATCCATTTCCAAGATTTCACAGACTTTTGTTCAAATTCACGATTTTTTACAATTTCCGTGAGCTCCGTGGCCTCCGTGACAAAAGCTTATCCTTAGTTATGATGGATGCTGTTCCTTTCAGTGTTATTGTTTCAAACTTGCGGTATAGTAACAACAGCTTTAGTAGCAAGTGATTTTCAAACAGAATTTGTCATAAAATCAATCCGATTATGCTTTGAAATTGAGTCGATGAGGTTGTTAATTACTAATTTCTCATTAAAAAGCTCAATTGTTGCAGGTCACAAACATCAATTCCTGTCTCAATGACTTGATAAGAGTAGCTAGTTAATCAAAATACGTGTTAATGAGATCAAGAAAAATTAATGGAAGCATTTATTGTAAAAGTATGCCGTTTTCTATACCAAGATTCACTCTTAGGTTTTTATTTGTATAATTCAAATAGAATCTGCTGTAGAGGTCAGTTGTCATAATGTACGTATCCAGTTGCATTGATACCAGATTCTGCCGAGTCAACGCCCACGTTTGAACTATCGCCCCACCCCCACTTTTAGCTGAATATCAATTTTTCACTATTTCTAATAACCATGCACACACACACACAAAATACAAACAATAACCATGCGCAAATAATGCCTGAGATTTCAAATCTTGTGCTTCAAGTGAGTAGAACAAGCTGTGCAGTACTCTGTTCATTTTGGATCGTTTTGGATCCGACAATACAGACTCTGAGTGCGATTAATTACGTTTTCCTGTTAAGCTACAATCCATTTGTTTCTTTTTTCTTTTTTTTTTTTTACAATAGACTGCAGCTTTAAAGGTTAATGTGTGATTTATGAACATTTAAAATGACATTACAGTGGACTTATGCAGCACCCTTTTTTCCGGCAAACCCTTTCACCATTTCATTATTTTTATTATTATTATTATTATTATTATTATTATTATTATTATTATTATTATTATGTATTTCTTAGCAGACGCCCTTATCCAGGGCAACTTACAATTATTACAAGATATCACATTATTTTTTGCATAAAATTACATTTTTTTTTTTTTTTTACACATTATTTTTACATACAATTACCCATTTATACAGTTGGGTTTTTACTGGAGCAATCTAGGTAAAGTACCTTGCTCAAGGGTACAGCAGCAGTGTCCCTCACCTGGGATTGAACCCACGACCCTCTGGTCAAGAGTCCAGAGCCCTAACCACTACTCCACACTGCTGCCCTACTCCTCCACACTGCTGCTAATAAATGTTAACTGATTTTTTAACCTGTGTGCTGTGCCTTTTGAATTTTAAACATGCCTAAATCTAAACGTAATCTATCTAGCTAATGTTAAAAATATTACAGTAATATTGCTTGTTATTTCGCCCGCCTTGAGTCAACGCCCCTCCTCCACTTTTGCTTTAACATCAACTCTACACCCCCGGGGCGTTGACTCGGCAGGATACTGGTAATTTCTTGGTGTTAATATTACACTGGGTGCAAATAACGGTATATCATTTTAGCAATACAACAAATGTTCCGCAAGGTTACAAATGGTTAAAACAAGTTAATAAATCTCATTCATAACCACAAATATAGGAAAGGTTAATATATTTTCATAATTACAAATATTGAATGATCTAAATAGTCTTACAATACTGACCTACTAACATGCCATCTGGTGTATTGGGCCTCTGAAATGATTAAACACAGCGGATTGTATCAAAATGTCATGACAGGAGCCAGGGAAATTTGCACATACATTCCAGATGTTATAGGATGCATCACAAATCACCTGAACATTTAGTGAACGTTGGAACCCTTCCTGTTTACATACGCATGGTGCTGCGGTGATTTGAGTGCAACGTGTGTGTAATCAATGGCTCCCATTACTCCAACATTGTCATAAAACTCCCTTTTAATATTTTGTAGCTGCTCCTGATTAAGTGGGGTACTGATATAATCGTTAACCCTCTTTATCAAGTCACCCGTGACCAGCGCTCCAGATCAGGTTTTGTGGTCTGGGAGTAACTTACCCTCTAATTTTAACACTAAGAGATTAAAATGTATTTTTAGGGAGTAAAATGCAACATTACCTTGAAGTCATGAGAAATCTCGATAAATACTGTACAATCTTTAATGGTAATAGGGTAGGCATTAAAAAAGAACAACAGGGCTAGCCAGAGATTGGATAATGTTTGTTGGGTTGTTTTTTCTTGTGAACAGTTTCCTAGTAACTGAAGACATTGGATTCTGGGAGGTGTAGTTGTTAGTGGAGGTTTTAGGTGAGGTGGGAGGGGAGGCAGACAAGCTGTGCAGCAAAATTGCTGTGCATATTTTTACTTAGTGAGTATTTTGGATTTTTTAATGCTTAAATACGGCAGGTATGCAGCTTATCTGGACAGCTGCCCGTGACCCTTTGAAATGACCCAGAGACATAAAAGGACAATGCTGCCAACAATGCTGACATTTCGTAGGCAATTCAAGGTCCTCCCGCAGTCTGACAGAGTTCGACAAAACGCCCTATACAGACGCAATCAAGTTTTTAGATCGCCATCTGGTAAACAAAAATGTGAGGGACAGTTTCTGTAGCTGATGCATGCTTAAAGATTATCCTATCTGAAATAATAAAAAAAGTGAGGGGACATGTCACCCGTGTCCCCCATGTAAATTACACCTATGGGTAAATCTAAGAATCTGGTCCTGTACACCCTCTCTCTGTATCGTCGGCGTCGCACCCGGGGTCTGTCAATCTCAGGCTCGCACTCAAGCTCTAAAATTGCTGCTGCATCCACTTTCACTCCCAGCAAATCCATACTGTAGTTTGTTTATTCTATTTTTTAACACCAAAGAATATTGTTTCAAGGTAAGTTATGCACTTTTTCGTAAATTAAAACTCTCCTTTTCCAAGTGCAAATTAACTCCTGATAAATTATGACAATTAACACAGATTTCCTTTTAGATTGCCACACAAACAAAAGGAACAGTCACAAGAAGCACTGCTCATTAAGATATTAACATTATTTCGTAAATCAACATAATTTCGTAAATCACATTAGCACAATTAGTTAATAACGAAGTAGGCATAACGACCGCTTGAAAATGCCAAAATCAATGCTACATACTGATTTGTTCATTAACGCTCGAGTTATCAATTACAAACTTTTGAACCCCCCCACCCCCCATTAATTCTTAAAGATGTGCTCAGGAGAGCAATACTGCATAGTTAGACCACAAGGGCAGGCATTATTATTCTAAAAAGGATGCAAGGGGAGTCTTGCCCTTCTAGCAAACAGGAGGGTAGTGATTTGCACTTCAGCACAGAACATGTTTAGGCACATGTGGGGTATATTCTGATCAAGAATGTGTTTAAATATTAATCTGAAACCAATACACATTATACACCCATACACTGGGTAAGACATACAAATTCAATTTAGCAACAACTGTTGCTTAGGTTTGACTGGTGGAAAATGAAGATTGTCTTCCTTTTTAGTGTTTTAGTGCACATATGACATTCAAATTAGGCAGTTCAAATTGAGCAGAAAAATGGTGTTGAAATTGATTAAGAAAAACTAAGCATAAAAAAATTAATCCCTCTACCCATTCCCTGTACAGTATTTCTACTAATAATCTCCACATGCAATGCCATATAGATAGCAATTTCAAAAGAACAGTACAGTACAACAATAATGTATTTGAAATGAAATGTTGATTCTCATTGATATTGAATGTTTAATTAAAGGGACATTTTTAACAGCATGTGGAAAGTCTTTTAAATTGTTGTTGTTCAGTGCTGGATAAAAAGGATAAAGAGCAATTCACCATTAAACTGCTGTCTCCATTTCTGACCAAGTCGCTATAGTGATCCCAGCCACAACATGACATGTGATAATCAAAATGCATGCCAAGGAAGCGCAATATTTAAAGAGTAAGTAGCTTGAAATGTTATTTTAATTGATTCTTTACATTTCATTTACTGTTGTATGATGCTTTCAATCATTTCATTGGCCAATGTTTTTTAATTTTTAATTATTATTATTTTTTTATTGTAAAGCGTCCTGGGATGCTCCGCATGAACAGCACTATATAAAACAAATTGTCTTGTATTGCATTGTGTTGTATTATATTGTATTGCATTGTTATTATTATTATTATTATTTATTTCTTAGCAGACGCCCTTATCCAGGGCGACTTACAATTGTTACAAGAGATCACATTATTTTTACATACAATTACCCATTTATACAGTTGGGTTTTTACTGGAGCAATCTAGGTAAAGTACCTTGCTCAAGGGTACAGCAGCAGTGTCCCCACCGGGGATTGAACCCACGACCCTCCGGTCAAGAGTCCAGAGCCCTAACCACTACTCCACACTGCTGCCCTTGTAGAAAGTTGTAGAAATGAAACAACTGGATGCAGACTGTTTATGTTCAGCAACTTTATTTCAGCATATCACAATAACACAAACACAGTGCTCTATTCTCTAACAAAGCCAGGATGCTTTGAATAAACTTAGGTTCTGTTGTTCCACTATCAATATTCTAAAGTCTATTGGATATCTTTTAAGATGATGATACTTCCTCAAATGACAATAACATATAAACACATTTGCAAGTATTTAGTAAGCTATTTAAGGAACATTATGTATGTTATAACCTTAAAATATCAATATCGGTTGTTAGTAACTATATACAGTAAGTGAACAATTAAATTATGTTAAAACATTTTTACACAACTCACTGTATGTTTAATTTGCCCTGCCCGCTTCCAGTGTGTCTCTAAACACACTTCTCTTTTGAAGAATCTGAATCCTGCACACCCTGCACAATATCAATATCACATTTTCTTCATTATAAAGAAGTTTAGTCAACGGTATAGGAATTCTATATTATTTGACTGTTTTAATAAACTGAAAATCAATGCAAACTAATTAATTTCCCCAAACTAAAACAAATGCAAAACCAGTTTGTCATTATAACAAAGCAAGTACGATAAAAAAATTGAAATATAATGCATCATCCAGTAAACTACCTATTTAAGCCATTAAAGTAAAACATGTCTAATTAACATAATGTAAAATAAAAAGACAAATGTTTTTATGAAATTCCTTCATCAACATTATGAAAAATTCTTTGTTGAGTGCACAAAAATACTATTATCTGTCTGTATGCTATCCTTTTACAGTACACAATGTACTTGGGGCTCCAGCTGGACTCCAGTACGATGTGCGCATACCTGTCGGCAGCTATTCAAGGTTGCCTCTCCCTGTTTTGACAGGGATCGGAGGTTACATTGGTGTTATGCCAAATGCTATTTGGTCTGATAACCGCAGCTGTATCAGCAATCGAGCTGGGTTTACTGTGCATGTGCCCGCTTCAAGTGTGGCTCAATGCGTTTCACTTGCATCCGAAGCGTGACAGACACGTTGGCTGACATTGTCTCACTCGTGCTCGGCAGCCCTGCACTGGTGCAGGACGACCTCTCACCTGCGCGAAAGTGTGCGGATGGGAGTAGTGTTGAACTGTCAAGTGGTGACGACTGACACCTCCAACTTGGGTTGGGGGGCGGTCTGGGAAGGCAGAGGAGTACGTGGATCCTGGTCCGGCCGTTGGACATCCCTGCATATAAAACATGCTGGAGTTGCAGGCTGTTTTACTTGCCCTCCAGCACTTCCTCCCAGTGCTACAAGGAACACATGTGTTGGTCCACACGAACAACACAGCAGTGGTGGCGTATGTCAACCACCAGGGTGGCCTACAGTCCCCGGGGTTGCATAGCATTACCTTCCAGCTTTTGACATGGGCTCAAAGAAACCTGCTGTCCCTACGGGCGATGCATCTTCCTGGAGTGGTGAACTGGGCAGCGGACCTCCTTTCGAGGGAGGGTGTGCATCCGACAAAGTGGCGGCTCCACCCTCTGGTGGTGGAGCGCATTTGGGAACAATTCGGGAAAGCGCAGGTCGATCTCTTCGCTTCAGAATAGACGACACACTGCCCCCTGTGGTACTCCCTCCACCGCTTAGGCGGTCCACTCGGCGTCGACGCCCTAGCCCACGAGTGGCCCAGAACGCTCCTCTACGTGTTCCTGCCGATACCATTGCTCCCAGCAGGTCAGGTTAGAGATGGCGACAGTTCTCCTAGTGGCCCAGGAGAATCTGGTTCTCGACCCTCTGCCAGCTCTTACAAGACCAGCCCTGGGAGATCCCTCCGCCTGGATCTCCTCAGTCAGGCGAAAGGCACTCTCTGGCATCCGGAACGGGCAGGTTCCAATTATGGGTCTGGCACCTGAAGGGGACCGCTGGTCGTTATACGCCTACAAGTGGAGATATTTTCAGAACTGGTGTCTGACTAAGGGTCATGACCCAATCTCTTGCCCTATGCCAGTTATCTTGCAGTTTCTGCAAGAACTGCTCGATGCTGGTCGGTCACCTTCTACATTGAAGGTGTATTTAGTGTCTATTTCTGCGTGTCATGCCCCTGTAGACTTGGTATCTCCAGGTGCGCATTTCTTGGCAACCCGGTTTCTTAAATGTGCTCGGCGGTTACGTCCTCCTAGGAGGGTCGTTCTCCCCGAAAGGAGCCTTGATATTGTACTGGAGGCTCTCACAAAGGCCCTGTTTTAGCCCATACGCTCCATGGAGTTGAAGTATCTGTCTATGAAGACAGCCATCCACTTGGCTATCACCTCCGCAAAGCGGGTCAGTGAGCTACAGGCACTGTCGGTGCACAGCTCCTGTATGCATATTTGGGACGATGGCAGTAGGGTGTCACTGCGTACAAACCCTGCTTTCCTCCCTAAAATGATCACAACCTTCCACATGAACTAGTCTGTGGAACTGGAGTCTTTCCATCCAGCTCCGTTTTTTTCGGAGGAGGATAGGAGAATGAACTTCCTCTGCTCGGTGGGAGTGTGGAGGTGCTACGTGGATAGGACAAGAGCCCTGCGCCATTCTGACCAGCTCTTTGTCACGGTATACTAGAACAGCCCCTCTCAAAGTCGCAACTGTCGCACTGGATTGTGGACACAGTCTCGACTGCGTATGATAGTGCCGGCTTGCCCCCACCTGGGAGGGTAGCCGTGCATTCTACCAGAGGGTTAGCTACATCTTGGGCCCTCTTCAGAGGGGCCTTGCTGTCCGATATCTGCAGCTAGCTGGGCTACGCCGCATACTTTCTCCAGGTTCTATCGCCTTAATGTGATAGATCCTTCCTTGCCTTCATAGGCACGAGGGTCCTTGAGGTTGGGTTAGCGGGATGCGTCCCTCGTATGCTGCCATTCCTTTTCCCTCGCAACGGCTCTGGTATACTTTCCCATAAGTAATGTTTTATTATTATTATTATTATTATTATTATTATTTATTTCTTAGCAGACGCCCTTATCCAGGGCGATTTACAATCGTAAGCAAATACATTTCAAGTGTTACAATACAAGTAATACAATAAGAGCAAGATTTGGTGGTCGTCTTCGAATTGAAAGGGGATATTAGGTTACTTACCGTAACCCTGGTTCCCTGAAAGAGAAGACGACCACCAACCAGCGAGGTCGTATCAGTCACCCTCACAGGTTCGATGCAAAAAGAGAAATGGCTTCCGTGGAATGACAGGTTTAATCCCTCGGTAGGTGGGACCAAGGACGTCACCCCAGGAAGGGGCCTATCAGCAGCTCTGATATAGAGAGCTCAGTAAATACTTACCAATAGGCAGGCATATCCCATAAGTAATGTTTTGGTGGTCGTCTTCGCTTTCAGGGAACCAGGGTTACGGTAAGTAGCCAAACTTTTTTTTTTTTTGCTAGAGCAGGTTTTTACAGGAGGCGAAGTAAAAGTGGATGGTCCTTGCTCTATGGGAGGCTGTGACCAGGATGCCTGGTGGTGATGTCAGACCAGGAAGTTAGACAGACAACAGTACTGGTGTTGAATGTGCTGGTGCGCAAGTTTTATTAATTAAATATTTAAACAAACAAAACTCTGCAAAATAAACAGCATGATGGCCAAAAGAAACAGACAAACACAGCGAACACTAAACAAACAAGTATCGTGCTGAGCTATGTCAGCACGATTAGCAATTGTTATTATTTTAGTTTCTTTCTTTACCTCCTTCTCTCTCCCATTCTCCACTCTCAACACCAACCCTGAGTGCATGGTTGGTGCTCCTTTTATCTACAGCTGTGCCGGGGCTCACTTGCTAATTAATCATTCACTTGAATCCCGGCACAGTCTGCATGTGAACTAATCTGTGCAATCCCCATACCCATATACAAATACACACTTTACGCTGCACGTGAAGTGATCATGCAATCCCTGTGCCTAAATACAAATATACATTTTAAATCACCCGTGCTACACAACCCTTGCTCTATGCACCACTACATACTGTACATACATATAAACAATAACACACCACAGAGGCGAACTAGCAGAAGCAGATATTGTAGTTTATTATTTCATAGCCTATTGATTATAAATATTTGTAAAATATCTTGATTTTTTATCTATACAACTTTCTACAAAATATTCCCCTGGTAGAAGCTTCCTTGTTGAAGGATGTTTCACTGTCATACAGATCTTATAAACCATTAAATTGCTGGGGCAAGAACTAGATTTTTGAGAAATATAATCAATGGCTGTAGGTGGAGGCCCACCACCAGTCGCATGTTGCACCCTGGCAACTTCAGGTTTTTTTCTGCTTTAGCCTTCAAACTCTAATACTGTAATGTGTGTTGTTTTATTTCCAGATGGTTTACTCCACTTTACTCCAATTTAATTATTTGGTAATCTGTACCCAGGTAGATTCCTTCAGTGGTAACGTTTGGTTATCTGTCTTTTTGTTCTCAATAATATATTTGTATTTATCAAAATGTGAAAAAAAATCCAAACAAAGTAAACAAAGGCATCTTAGTTGCTGCTATGGTGATGCCCTGACTATTACGTCACGGAACGATGTGTCATAATGAAGCAGTGCTACTAAAAACATCGATCCTGTATTAATGGGTAAATCCTAGATCCTGTCTCGGACTCGTAGATCTGCAACCAATCTTGAAATAGTTCCTTTTAATAGTTCCAATGTTGCATCCTTGAATAGATATGCATTATGAGCAAGGAACAATTTTCTTGTTCAACCATTTGTCAACTAGAAATAAATATTTTCCTGACAATTAAACAATAATTATACTTTGCCAAGCAATTTCAAATTGTTCATAGAACCGTATGTCCATTTACCCAACCAGCAGCAAGTGAATCCTGCAGTTGCATCAGACGCAATACAAGGCAAACCTTCAATTCACAAAAGAAATTAGTTACCACCCAACTGTTTTGAGCCCCTAGGCATAAATTGAAATAGTTCCTTCAGGGTTTGTTCGGTGCAGTTCGGTTTCATGACTTCTGACCCAGAGGGAAGTATTCTGACCTATTGCTTTTCTCCACCATCTGGCATGTTTACTTGGAGTAAATCTGTTGGGTCAAGGGTCAACAGAGACATGTGGAGAGAGAATGCATTTGCGCCAAGTGTAATAGAGAATGAGTAGGTGAGGTGCTTTGAATGCACAAGTGTTTTATTTCCTTGGGACTGCAGCAGCAGAAGCCGCAGCAGGTATTTATCACAACTAGACAGCAGGTCAATGGCTAGTATTGAAACAGCTTTTGAATCTGAAAAGGTCTGCCTAATTTGGAGCTGAGCCTGTTAAAAAACTAAACTGCTCTCAAATAAAGTATTTGCTTACTGTATTATTAACATGCAATTAGCATATGATTATTTTAGACAGTAGCTAGAAATTGGAATCCCTGCTGGAAATTCCAGCATCTTATTATTTGCAATGCCCAGTGATGGTATAGGAAGAGGTAGTACAAACTATAGTATTGCAGTTTACCCAACTAGTTCATTAAAGTCTCGTTGCAAGGTGCAATATACCAAGATTCAATTACAAACATTTATTGAAATATTCTGACTTCTGTACTTAAGGTATCTGGTAACGTGATCCCTTGAATTCAGACGGTAAATTAGATTTTTAAAATCTTTTTGCTGCAACTACATGGGTGGGGATCCAATGCTTTTCAATTGTAAATAAATCCCCATGGGGAGAGCTGCTATTTTCCAGCTGTAGGGGTGTTGAAAGGAAGTTCAAACCACACTGTTTCATCTAGTTTAGCACTCCTCCTAGGTTTACATTGAGATTAATTTAATAGAGAATGTCATTATGAGTTATATACAATATTAAAATCTCCTAACCAGTTAAAAATGTCTCAACTATAAACAGGTCAGTGCTGGAGCTTTACAGCTGTATGTATTGAATACATTCTATTTAGTGAGGGACAGTTCTTTAGTGTAACAGTTGGAAAGTGGAAATAGCTTTAGTTTCTAACCTTAGCTTTAATTGTAATTTGTTACATCCAAGAGGCATTTAGTACACTGCATTTAAATTATTTTAATCACAGTACTCCTGAAGCAAAAGCAAATGGTGGGTGCGCTGCTTTATGTAGTGTGACATTCTGGAAATAGTATTAGCATTTGCACAGAGATGTTCTATTTGCAGAAACTGAAAACCACTCTTGTATGAAATAGATTGTTACAAAATTGTATAGGCTGTCACATTTACCAGTCAGCCAATGTTGAGAAAAACAGTTTGCAGGGAGAAATATGATTATGTATTATAGAAGATATCTTAAAAATAGAAATAGGGCAACCCAAATAACAGTGGAAAGGGTAATGAGTTAATCTGAATATCACATTATCGTGAATGATCAGTGGGGAAAAAAACACATTAAAACATACAGTATAATATAATGCGGCTGTTTGCTTTTGTATACATGGTTGGGTTTTGATTATGTGCTGCTTCACTTTTAGGCAGACACCTCAAAGGGGTAATTTAAAAAAAAACACATTTTTTACACTACTTCTCACTAGCACAGTAACAGTCTCACAAATCACAAATGTATATGTTTCATCCTGCCACACACGTTGGATTTTACATTATATTTTAGATCCAAATCAGAATTTGTAAAGCAACTGAACAAGAAAGTCAAAAAACTGGTAAACAGCGCCTTCATTGTTATTGTAAATCTCAAATATATAGATTCAATGTTTCAATGTTTTGCTTTCCTTTTGTTTTAGTTTTTTCTTAGGCTAGTCATTTTATCTGACTTTTTCGCAGTCATCTACTTTGTGGTAATGCCTTTCAATGGAGCTTCCTTATTGGTGGGTGCAAGTTCTAAGGTTTTTAATATTGGGTATTTCAGGGCTGAAAACAGTACATGATAATAGACAACATTAATGAACCCCAGTGGTGTGGATCACGATGTAATGGATGATTAGCACAACCCCTTACTCCCTTTAGAACCAATGACAAGTAGACCCTGTTGTGACAGCAGCAGTCTGGATGGAAGATACTAGATATCTTTTAAGAAAAATACCCTCAGCAGTCCCCTGTAGTAAATTACTTTTAATAACTGTAAACATAAAATCAAACCTGTGTAATACAGTACATTGGCTTTGCAACCTGTTAAGAATATGTTGAGCCACCCAAACCATATTGTTTCTGACCGCAGCTCATCTCACCGCTGCTTTCTTTCTCAAAAAGTTAGCAAAATCTTCACAGAATATTTTAATAATCGAATATTGAAAGTAGGGAGATCTAAATCCCCAGATGATTAAATAATTTACATGTTATTTTACAAATGGGCATCATTTTGTCCTTAATTGCCAATATGCCACTGCTTAATGGCCCTAAGCACTTGGAGGCAGGCCGACCACTTGCTGCATGAGGTAAAGCACAGCTGTACTGAGTAATACCAGTGTTCTGGTCAGGCCAAGCAGCCAGGATAAGCATGCACAAATTCCATTATCTCATTAGTCTCATCCCTAATCCTGCCATTCAGTAGCAAGATACTGTTCTGCCCTGTTCCAGCAGACTCCAGCTGCTGCTGCCTCCTGTTATTTACTATCAGCAAGATATGTTGGCCTCTTGGGACAGAGCCACTGGTAAACAGCTTTCTTCTGCAGCTGTTAATGCAGAGATGCTGCTTTTCAAGTTGGGCTTTAACCTAGTTAAGAAAAAAAAAAAAAAAAAAAACCTCACTAAATAATCTCACTCATTCCAGGTTATACAATGTCGTACAATATAGCGTTTATTTATTTCGTTTTTTATTTATTTATTTATTTATTTTATTTTTTTAATTTTGGCACAATCTTTATACTCAAGTATTTTTCACTGGAGTCAATCACACTGGTAGGGCGGGAGAATCCGGTAAGTGAATCGATGATCTAGTAACTTTGCCTTGGGGGCTGTGTAGGGGCGTTGACTGCAGTTGTATGCTTGTAAGTTGCAATCTTGGATTGTGTACATTCGGTCCAATCATTTTTCCTTTTATAAAAGGAAATTGGAAAACAGGAAAACAACTCGTTTTTTCTTTTAGCTCTGTGAGCAGAGAAATAAATAAAAAAAAACACAAAGTCGTTTTCTGATTTTATAGAATTAAAAAAAAAACTCGATTTTTAGCTTGTTTCACCACCAGGTTTGTGCAGGGTGTTAAGAATGTTACATACATGTAATTCTTTATGTATTTATTTTTTGTTGCCAAACCATATGCCCTGCATCCCACAGTGACCCACTAAAATATAAACTGATTTGTTTTTATATACAGTAGTTGTAATTTGTTTACCCGAAAGACCTGGGGCTCGTTTGTATGTCATACAATGTCGTACTATATAGCGTTTCTATATAATGTTGCTCACACAGATTGCAGGTGTTAACTGATCAAAAGACCTATCATATTTGAACTTACGATCTCACAATATAGAAACGAGTCTTTGGACTTTGGGAGGAAACTTGAGTACCTGGAGAAAACCCACGCAAACACGGGGAGAACATGCAAACTCCACACAGACAGACCCCTGAGGCTGGAATCAAACCCAGGACCCTGGAGCTGTGAGGCAGCAGCGCTAACCACTGCACCACCGTGCCGCCCCTTTGTTATTTATTTATTTATTTATTTATTTATTTAGTAATTTTGGCACAAATTATCCTCCATATGTAGCTTTCCAGATGTTGCAATGAGTATGTTCTTGATCAGTGAGCATACAATGTACCAACAAGTAGTACAAATACTGTCATAATAATCATAAAATTATATTTTTACTGCTTCCCATAGTTTTTTTGTGTGTGTGTGTGTGTGTGATTGATGTCACCCGAAGATACAGGTAGTGGACCAAAAAATGGAAACGCCTGGGTAAATTGAAAGCAAGGGCTTCCACACAGGTGTGGCTCATGCTTTAATTAAGCAAATAACATCCCAGCATGCTTAGGGTCATGTATAAAAATGCTGGACAGGCCTGGTTGCCTATAATTATGGCTAGCATGGCTGCAAGAGGAGACCTCAGTGACTTTGAAAGAGGGGTGATTGTTGGGGCGCATTTGGCAGGCGCTTCAGTGACCAAGACAGCTCAACTTGCTGATGTTTCACGAGCAACGGTGTCTAAGGTGATGTCGGCATGGAACTCAGAGGGAAAGACATCATCAGCAAAGGGCAACAGTGGGCGGAAGCGCATACTCCAGGATCGTGATATCCGTGCATTAATTCGAAGTGCAAGGCAAAACAGGTGAGCAACTGCAAATCAATTGACTGCAAATTTCAACCTGGGGTGCGAGCAGCCAGTTTCATTAAAAACAGTCCGCCGAGAACTCCACAGAGCGGGATACCACAGTGGCCCAATGCCCTATTAAGTGACTTTACATTGGTGTTTCCTTTTTTTTGTCCACTATCTGTACAATCTAGTTATTAGCACCTTTTTTCCCCCTGTATATTTTATAAGAAAAACCTATTTTCTCCTCTTGGGTTGAGTTTTCCTTCTATTGTGCCATGTAAATCCCGGTGCACATGTTTCTATGGTAACGTGGTTGTAAACTGGGGCATCAGTTCAGTTGGTTCAGGATGGGACACTTTTTGCAGGGACACTTTTTGCAGGATATTTTCAGCTCTTACAGTGGGGGGCTTCTTCAAAAAGTAAGATTTAAAAAAAAACGTGTAACTCCTTACTGGAATCTGTCTTGAATAATGTGTTATGCTTGATATACTTCAGTATCGATCAATCTTATTCAGAGCTGCCAATGCCCCCATTAGTCATATGAGATGCAGAAACAGGAATAACTCTAATATAATGTACAAAGAATAATCGTTTTTACAAATGCTCTGTACTTACAGTCCAGGCACATGGCAGCAACATTCTTGTTATTTAAACATAGCTATGTAAAATGTTAGCATGTATATATTGGTACTGTGCAGTATGTATGACTGTATGTATGTATGTATGCATGCAGGTATTTCTTTCTGGCTACACTTTTTATGAAAACATATTTAGGGTATGAAGTGCAAACCAATTTCTACATGTATCTTATACTGTACCAGTGAATACTGTATGAACTCCATTTAAAATGCTAGATGAACTTCTCTAGTCTTAATGTAGTTTGAAATGTATTTTTAAAAAGCTATGAAGTCTTTAATTATTTTTAGATTTGTCCTTGGATATACAGAATAAGTGTGTATCAATTGTGCATGAGAGTGAAGATTACAATTTTTTTTTTAATTGAATTTCCACAATTCCACAAAATTGTTTAGCTGTGAAAACAAACGACTTAGTGACTTTAGAGAAAACAAAGGGTAGGATGCCAACAGATTGCATCCAGAGTGTAGGAGGAGGAAGGAACAGATAATGGAATGTGTGGTGAGTTTATTGGTAACAAATAGATCACACTTGTATTGTCTGCCACCTTATATGCAGTTGTATAGCTAAATGTGTATTACCCTGTACAGACTACATCAAAGTCTACTGCATTACCTGGAAAAACTTTCACGACTTTCTTAAACACAATCCGTCTTCTTTAGCCATTCGTTTTACACAGGCATCAGAATACTGTTTTTCTGTTTGTGCCAGAAGAGGATCAGACTTCTCAGTCCAAAGCCTTTTTTTTATTGGTCTGTTTCCAAATTTTGTTTTCTTTTCCTCACTGTCTTCTGGGAATGAAACCCTGTCTTTTTCACAGGCACTCGACCTTTCAGGTTGACTCCACAGAGTCTTTGTTTGGTTTATTATACAGTTGTGCTATGATCTGTGGAGCCGTTAGGCAGAGATTACCAAGCTTGGACACTCCAGTACTTTTGCACTCTATTGAAGAAGTAATTATATTTTTTTTATGTCACCTTAGTTCTTATGTGACCCCAAAGTCACTGTTCTTGTCTGGGAGTTTAAGACACAAACTCCATTTTTGATTTTTTTTACGTTTTCCACAGGCCTGCTGCATTTTAGGAATACTTGAGGGGATTCATTTTTTTAAATTGTTGCCTGTTTCTATGATCTGTTTTTCTTGAGATAAATAAAATAAATATGACCCTATTTAGGCAATCACTTATGTTACTTGGTGTTTAACTTATTGACCAAACTGTTTTAAGTTTCACAATGTGGCAATTTATCAAGGCTCTCCAAAGTGTATTCAATTATTAATTTATTAAAAAAAGAAGAAAAAAATGAAATAAAATTGTCACCAGCTCTTCAACCAAGTAAAAGCTGTACATTCTGCTAGTTGAGCTGTTTCTGCTATTTAAACTAACTTATGATGTGTCTTTTGTATGTCGAAGCTATACTTACCCATATTGAAAAAAATGTATATGTTTCATATAAGTTTAATGTAGTCGTTGTATCAGTATATGTTTATATGCATCATACTACAATTATGGCCACTTTCATATATGTCAACATATACTAAATTAGATTAGAAATTAGTTTAATTAGGTTAGAAATTAGGTTAGAAATTAGTTTAATATATGTTTATGATATTAAATATAAATAATTCTTATACAAGCCATATAAAGAAAATATATGATAGTATGTAAAAATGTGTATGTTACGTACATGTCATATATACAACACATACTAAAAAAATTAATTTGTATATAAACATTACATTATCCATATATGATTGTCATGTTTTACACATATTAAACATGACATTTAAGCGTGTATATTAATGTGACGGCCATGTATTATTTCTGTATTATTATGATTTAAATTTAAATGGTTAAATTCCCCATCCATTGAAGCGTGTGCAGAATGTGGCCATCTCCAAATTAATTAATTACTAATTTGGTGATGGCCATGTATATAAAAGCAGATCACTCACAATGAGGGAGAGAGGATTGAAGGGAGAAAACATGAGAGAGAGCAAAGGAGAATAAATTAAAGGTAAACAATTGCTACTTGTGCTGGAAGCACCAGCACGATACTTGTTTGGTTATACAGTGTATATATATATATATATATATATATATATATATATATATATATATATATATATATATATATATATATATATATATTTGTTTTGGCCATCATGCCTTTTGATTTGTGTGTTTTTGTACAAGTCTTCTGTTTATTATTTAAAGTGTATTTGATTTAATGTTAGCCTTCAGGGGTTGGTAGCTGGGCAGCTTAATTAATTAACGTGTATCATCATTAACCCCCTGTGACGGAAATATAATGAGTTCTGGTCGTAAATCTCCCTCTCGACCTGTGAGGATACAAAGTAGAGAAAGGGAAAGGCTTTGGACAGGTTGTCCTGACAGTTCATTCCCTGGGTCGGGAAGTCAATCAGCCTGGAAAAAGACGAGACTCCAGTGCGAGAATGTATTGACCTGGAAGGTAAACGAGGTAGCAGCTGCAGGCAATAGAGTCAGCTGTAATCATTTACCAAGGGGTCATGCATAATCGCATAAAAGGGGCTGGAGAATTGTAAATCTTTTCCTTCGCTTGGGTTTTGACGTGGAAACTGGAAGGACCGGGAGATTGCCCAAAATAATTAAAAAGAAAATAATTCGTGAGTGTTTTGTTTGTTTGTCTCTTTAGTAATTATCTGTGTTTGTTATCACCAAACGGCTAAACACAAATCCGGAGCTGTCGCCAAGGGCCAGCACGAAACCGGATCACCACTGCACTACCGTCACGAATAAACATTGTTATCAGCACCTGTTTCACTAAAAGCACGTATTATATAGTACTTCACCACAAGCACTGAGAGCACTCACTTTGGAACAGTGATCGTGTGTGTCTAATTGTGTGTGTTTTGTACCGTGTTTTTCATTTGCGGGATTGCAACCCTTTGTTTCATCACTGCGCAATACACATTGTTGTGTATTGCCAGCTCTTTATTATTTACTGGCAGGTCATCAGACCATTGGATTATAAACCATTAAAACATTTTCACCCGTACTTTGTTGTCTGTGTGATTCTTGGAATTACGGTATCTGCACTGCACCTGCTATACACCTGCTACCACTTACCACTTTGCCACACCCCCCTATTTAAACCCCAATCGCACACTCTTTCTCTGTCTAGTGTTTTGCTTTCTTGCATATGCTGCGACCTGTTCTCTGCGCAAAATTTAAAAATTTTCAGCATGAATCGACTCCAGTTCAGATCAGGAAACCTCCCAGGATTGGCCACTCGCCTAACTTTTAAAAACCCTGCACAACAACGATATCAACATCCCGGCTGGAAGCGATAGTATGGCGTTGTTCAATATTTATTGTACCTTTTATATCTGCTACACCAAGCTGCCTGCTTCTCAAGCACCGCCTTCCTCTCTAGTCATGGTCACTCGTCTCCTCCCAGTACAGTAACCAGGAGACACTGCCAAAATAAATACCACCCTTCAGCTTCATAGACAACATTTCCGAGGACATGAAGTCCTCATTCACCCCTTTGCCGTCTCAATTGCTTCAATTAATACACGGCTCAACAATATGGACAAAAAGGTCGCTTCCAACACTGCAGCAATCTCTATCAAGCCCAGTATCGCCACTCCAGTCATGGCCGCTGTCACATTTTAACACTTCCGGTCCCCACAGCTGATGTTCCCACTTACAACCTGGCATCAGCTCCCTCAATGGTCCATAGCACGCGCCTGTAGTTAGAAATCAAGTCCTGTGACCACATATGGCTTCTACTTTCAATACTTTTGCAACATTAAGGGCTAGATTCTCAAAGCTATTTTCCAGCTCATTGTAATTTATTTTTCTGAAAGAGGACATTTTCAAGTACAGTTCTAATTTAAGACGCTTGCAAGTACTGAAATAAATGGCTGAGTTGTTGTTTTGTCAAGTTATTTACGGAAACAGGCTTCACATTGCTATTCATACTGGATTTTCCCATCCTGTACACTTCCAGTTTCACTGCTACTGAACGAAATATATTTTCATAATGTATCGTAGCACATTCGTAATAACTTACACTCGGCAACCTCGGATCCTTAATTTATACGTATATATATATATATATATATATATATATATATAAAAAGGACCTGCTATCCTTATGGGGCCATTTCAATTACTCAATTCGCATCATCCCCCAGATAGAACCTTCATTTCATGTCTTCTCGCTCCTTTTCTACAGAATCAAGCCAGGAAGCTCAGAAAAGCATATCCGTGCAATCCAGGATGGACATCAAATGTGTGCATTATTAATTCAAACTGGAACAAGCTTTCACTATTCTATGAAGACTACATCTCAGCCCCCATGACTCGTCCCTTTTCACAGATGCCTCATTTTTAGGATTCAGGGGGTTTCATGAATCACCAGATTCTGCAAGCTCATCGCAGCAGCAGCTCCAGTCCCATTGCAGACATTTCATCCACAAGGTTGTCTTTCAACAGACTGTAACTGCTATCAGTCTTCTGTGCTCAAAACTGGATTCTTCCTATCCGTTCAATCAAGACTGGATCCTTGCTTTCATCACACATGCAAGAGACTCTCTCCATCTGGCTCGAGGCACAATTAAATCAGACATTAACGTGATCCAGTATCACTGTCGTCTCATTGGCAGTTTTTCCCCTATCTTGCTGTCTATCCCAACAGTCCGTCTCACACTGCAAGGAATCATCAAGCACAGCCCGAGTACAATTTAGCATCAGCAAATGCATCCGGTTCTCATTCAGCCTCTACCATTAAGCACCACACTCTCTCCAAACATTCGAAAGAAAATAATAAAAAATATCTGTTTCCACCAACTGGAAACGTAGTTTAAACAGTAACATTCAGGTATTTTACCAACTAAATAATCAACGTTAAAGATATCAAGGTTACACCCAAGTCACGCAACATTAAGTTTCACACCGCCGTCAAGAGCCAGATCAATATTTATTCTACATTATCGAGCTCTGTTAGATATGGGGGTACTATGTTCTATGAGTACTATAAAACATATGCCGCTAAAGCCGCCGCCATCTCAGCAGCAGTTAACCATTTTGTCGATCGGTCTTCTCCCTGATTCAGTCGTCTTTAACCACATTTTCAGCAGTTCGCGAGCCAACACCTGTGTACTCTGCACATTCACAGCACATTCTACCTCCCTCTGTCAAAATACAATCCCGATACAGCATCAGAGCATTTTGGATAAACATTCCAATCGCGAGGACTATTAATCACAATAATCCAATATTCTACCCTGCATCACTTTCTGAACTCAACGGTTTTATTCTAATCATAACCTCTAGATGGAAGTATAACACCCCATGTTCTATACATTTTAGTGGGTCCTCTTTCACTGCGAAAGACATGCATTTTCAAATCAGGATCAATTTTACTTTAGAAGTTAATATTTCATTCGATGTGAGATACATGTCGGATGCGGAAACCATGTCCTACTATTATCAACGTTTCAGTCATCAGGACAATACACTCATAGACTGCTCCTAATCAAATCTTCACAGCAGCCTCAGAGCAATGCATTCTTCATCCTCAGGTTATGCAGTGGCCTCAGATCTTTGCATTCTTCATCACTGCCCAAAGCCAATCCCATCTTCGGCTCCATCTAAACCACCTTAACACTCAAAGTCCAATATTTTCATTCAGCATATCTCTGCGCTCTACAGCAGGCCACTGCACACGACCAATGGCAGTCCACCATTCACTAGTACATATACCTGCTTCAGCAGATCTCTGCTTTCTACAGCTGGACCACTGCACGCTACTGACAGCACTCCATGGTTTACTTCCTCAGAGCTCTGCACTGCTCAGCTTATCCCGCCCTCTACTCTTAATTGCTCCTCACTACAGCAGATCTCATCTCTGTCTTCAGATTTACTCACAGTTGTAGCAGGCAAAAGTTGCTTTAGTTTTCCATTTAAATGTACAGCTGTCCTCCTCTAGAGCTTCCAACGCTCCAGCTTGCCTCCAATACTCAGATTGTGGCAGCCATTTCCGCTTGACTTCCTCAGCAATCTATTCGTATGTCCGCTCATCCTTTCAAATACTACAAGCGTTAATACATGGTGAGAGGCGTGGTACGAGACTGGAAATCTGCCTTGATTGTGAGTTAACAAGTTCAACTATTAGGAGAATGACTGGAGTTGTGAAACCCAAATCTCTGAATGTGAGTTCACCTTTTCCATTCCAACCAGACATGATAGTAGCAAACTGCTGATCGATCCTATATTAACTAACACATAGGATGGTCTCGTCACTCTCGTCTCCAGAACCGACTTTCTCCACAATCATTTCGGATCGAGCAGCTACTTCCACAGCCAGAGCCAGCATCGATCTCTGTCCGGTCGAGGAGCATGGGGCGCTGGTCATCTGCAGCAGTCGATTCATACATCCGTTCATACCCTACCGACATAGCAATAGTCATCAAAGACTAGCTAGCATGCCCGGAGTGGGGGCCACCAGAGGTTTTCCCCTTCTAGAAGGGTTTTTTTCCTCTCCACTGAGCGGCAGGTAATCACATAACCATACTACACTAACACTATTTTAACCTCTCCAGTTTGTCTAATATGTCCCTTCCTTTCCCATCTTTTCCAGCTGTTTCCTTTATGTTATGCATTGGTGCGACTCTATTGTCTGTCTCACGGTGTGGGTCTCC
The DNA here is from genome assembly GCF_902713425.1 of Acipenser ruthenus. NCBI lineage: Eukaryota > Metazoa > Chordata > Actinopteri > Acipenseriformes > Acipenseridae > Acipenser > Acipenser ruthenus. Next base: position 75,951,020 of record NC_081189.1, read on the forward strand.
GTGGGGAGCCAGGTGCCTCTGTAGAAACTGTTTTGCAATGCTGTTCTCTGAAGATGTTTTCTTAATTATTATTATTACAGTACTAGTACTAACAGTACTAGCAGGGCCAGCATAATTGCCAGAAGAAAAAAAAAAAAAACTACATACACTTCTAAATGCAGGAAACTGATTGCTTAGGTGTGGACCCGATGTTAAGCGTTTTATCAAATTCAAACTTTTCATCATTGTAATTGCGAACAGCATCCGTACTGACTTCGCTGAATCTCCCTTTATCAGCCCAGCTTTCCACTTAACCACGGAAAACCTCAGCATTCTAAAACAGTTTAGTACAACGAAAATACATTAAAGAAAATATAACCATTATCAGCAGAATACAGCTTACGACTAGCTAACGGTACTGGCAGTGCAGTCCCTATATTCCAAAGCATTCAACAACAATTTAGCATGACAATTTAGCATAACAATAAAGGTACTGCTTTACTGCTTGGTCATTGACCTTAATTAAATTATATCAGAAAATGGATCTGAGATTTAATTTGACCTGATTGATCAATATAAGGGCCCTAATCTCTGGTAAAGGATTTCGAATGTTGTCGCTCAAACTATGTTTAATCTCTGTTCCAGATCAATCCACCAGAAAATACGGTATTATGTATTTAACTTTGTTTCTGCTGGATGAAAAAAAATCTCCATTCAAGAAGACACCCTCTGACTGTTGTCTGTCAATGTAGACCAAGTCTGCTTCCTCACTGTCCTATACATTCAATCTATTTCAATTTAGTATAGCAAATAAAGCTCAATAAATGTAGTATTGTGTTTGCTGTCAGCAGCATTACAATAACCACAACAGCAATAGCAACTAGTCTCCAATTTGAATGATTATTATTATTATTATTTATTTCTTAGTAGACACCCTTATCCAGGGCAACTTTTTAACAAGAATTGTTACAAGATATCACATTATTTTTTACACATTATTTTTTACATATAATTACCCATTTATACAGTTGGGTTTTTACTGGAGCAATCTAGGTAAAGTACCTTGCTGAAGGGTACAGCAGCAGTGTCCCCCACCTGGGATTGAACCCACGACCCTCCGGTCAAGAGTCCAGAGCTCTAACCACTACTCCACACTGCTGCCCTTGTAGAAAGTTGTAGAAATGAAACAACTGGATGCAGACTGTTTATGTTCAGCAACTTTATTTCAGCATATCACAATAACACAAACACAGTGCTCTATTCTCTAACAAAGCCAGGATGCTTTGAATAAACTTAAAACTTTATGAACACATTGTGAACAAGTTACTGAACAAACAGCACACAATCAGCATTAACACATGTAGGCAACTAGATATTTTTAATTACTCAAACTTGCTAATACATTTCAGGATCTAACATTAACTTAAACTCATATACATACATGAATATGCTCTCATATCCTAATTAAAAATAAATAAATAAATAAATAAATAAAAGTTACAGGTACTTTTGTTCTTTTACATTTTTAAGAGGTAGATAAAACAAACTATGTTCGCCTTTGTATACGAGGTACCGGAACTGAAAAACAGTTCCATTGAAGTAGAGGATTTTTTTTAGTATTGAGTTATTATTTATGCTATTGCAAATACCCACCTTCGCTGGGATACTGAAGCCTGAAGGCTACCAGACCACATATGGAATTCTGAGCAATATTCTGGAATTCTGGAATATTAAGGAAACAACAGAAACTAGTTCTGCAAAAAAATACAAAATTATTATTATAATTTTTTTTTTTTAACGCAGTTCTAACAGCAATAAAACCCTCAAAAGAGGGCTTTACCGTGTGGTAAGGCCCTTCTCATGCTGATAAGTGCCGAAGACACAGCATTTAACAGCACAAGGTGGGACTTACCTCACGGTAAAGCATCTTCTTCGAGTTATATTGCTCAAATAATTCCATGTCTCTAATGCTTGGATGACTGACGGTGAACGTCACACGGACTGTTGCGCATTGCTAAATACCAGTCCTGTCCTTTTCGTTTATTGCCTTTGTTTATCTTTGGAAGGAAAGCGATTAATAGAGTAATGGACAGATTGATTTGCTGCTAACTAGACAATAAAAGAGGCACACTGTTTGTTCCTGTGCGCATTGCAAAATGGTTGTTTATTATTTTGGTACTATGTGTATTTATTTGTTGGTGAACGCATAATTAATGTTTAAGAGCAATGACAATTGTCACTGTATCCAAAGTTAACGCAGGGAGCTGGACTCCTTGTGTTTTATAGATGGCCATTTTTAATACCAGTATACAGTATAAATGTATGTGTTTTGTATGTTTGTGATTTGTGTGTAGCTAATAAATTAAATCAGCACCTTTGATAGAATGATGACCTGCTAATTAACTGAGGAGTTATGGAGTTTAAAAGAGAAGCTCCCAAGTGTGTGATCGGAGCGAGATAAAGCCGACAGGTATTGTAGGTGCGAGTGAGGGAAAAATAAACAATACTGATGCAACGTATGTAAAGTGACTTTTGCTGTTTTTAACTGACTGCCTGAAGGGAAGTTTGTGATAAAGAATAAAGATTGAATTTTATTAATTAAAAGAAAATGTCTTGGCTGAAATTTTTATTTGTACCTTAAAAACGTAGTTATTTTGTACTTGATGTTATCATTTTTAACATTTTAAAAAAGGTAAAAAAAAAAAAAAAATAGGGTGAAAAAGTACACTTTGTGTGCTGTGATGTCTGCAAAATACCTTTATGGCTTAGATATAACTGCTATAAATGTGTTTGTCATTGTTGTTTTCTATAAAAAATGATATACATAACATTTTATAGAAAATAATGATTTGTTACAATTGTTTTTATAATGTTCATTATAGTTTACAGCACCATTAACAGCACATTAATGTATAATGATTTAATAGTGCAGCTTTATAATAAAGTGCAATCTTTTATGGTTCTGTTGAAGCTTAATTTGGGTTGATATTCACTACAAAAGGGTCATATATTAACTTCATCGTCACCTCTTAAAACTGTAATAAGAAAAATGATAGCCGTCTTAACAATAAAATGTCCCCTTCATCTATCATGTGCCGCTTGGTTCTCTCATGCAGAAGATATTTTAAAGCCATCTATTATATTCTGAAAATACTCATCTTCAAACTGACCTCAAACTTTTTATATTTTATTAGAATTGGAATTATTAACTGCTGTTGAAGGTGGTAGTAAGTCATTCTCCTTTCCCCTTTTGGGCATTTCTGGCCTTTGCTGCTGTGGCAACGACCTATTCAAATACTAGAAAATGTAAAAGCAAGGGCCATTTTGACATTTAATGTTATTGCTTTTATCAAACGTATGTACAGTGTTATCTTTTCAAAGATTGATTGACATGACCCCACGGTCATCTGTTTAAGCGTCTCTTTTTTTCCATCTTGAATTTTATCAAATTAAAAATGCATGTTTGCTGAAACACGTATTTCTTTAGAAACTGCACATGTGAGATCTATACAGTGAATGGAAGTGCACACAGGTAAGATTGAAGAAATTATTCGTTTTAGGTGCAGCCACATGACTGCTGCTTTCAAGTACAGTGCTTGACTACTTCACGTGCTCTCTGTCAATTTCTGTTCAATGGTCTAGCTGAAATCAGATCATGTGACCTTCTGCAAAGGAAGTGAATAGATACCAGGAAGCAACAGTAGAAGTATGAAGCAATAGATTTTCATCACAATTCAAAAGGGGCCATGGATAAGGTTGCTAAAGAAAAAAAGGATTTAAAGAATTACACTTAAACTAACTGCACTGTTTTGCACTCTAACTACAGTAAGCACATTGTACTTGGTAAACGTAAAAAAACAAACAAAAAAAGAACAAAGTATGTACGACTAAAATACATTTCTTAAGATAAGTAACCAGTTATATCATGCTGTTTATTTTATTTTCATGGAAAGAGCTTTGTTAAATATTGTAGTATTGCAGACATTATTCTTTATCAACATTGTTGCACAAACAGAACTATTTGACTAATTAAGCAGAACTCCCACTTGTTCAAAGCTACATTTGCTCTATTTTCTAAAACAATATGCACATTGCTATATGATATTACCTTTAGATTTCTGTTGAATTTATTTTTGGTGCACATCCACTCTTTTTGTAATTTGTATTACGTATATTGCAGTTCCATAAATAATTTGTTTACAATTCACATGTATATGTCAATCAGGCTATGGTCATTGTACTACACTAACACTCGGATTTGCCTTTAAAACACAACAAGCTGTCCTTCCCTCACCTTTACAAAGGATTACCAATCAATGTAAAAACAAGACAAGCTGTCCTTCCCTCACCTTTACAACTGAGTACCCATGAATGAAAAATAACTTCTGCATTAAATTATTTATAAGCTGACTGGAAGTGAATTTTCCTCTTATCGATGGGCGTTGACATTTTAATATTTTCATTGTCAGTTTACGGCCTTGGTACAGCAATACAGCAGAAAAAAGTCAGCCCCTTGGATGAGAGGAAAAATCACTTCCAGTCAACTTTTAAAACACTCAATGCAGCAGTTAATTGTCTTTCATGGGTACTCATTTGTAAAGGGAAGGAAAGCTTGTTTTGAAACACATTAGAATGGATTTATGTAATACCTGATGATAAATACTGCTTAAAAGTAATTGCATGTACAAGTATCAACACACCCCTACTAACAGTGTTAATATGACCTTTCAGCTAAACCTTCTAAATATAGACAGAGAGATCAGGTTATTGCTAGCACTTAGAATTCTCCAGACAACCTCCATGCAAGCTCAAAGTCAGATAAAGGCAGACACAGAGAAAACATTTTTTATAACCCAACGGAACAACAAAACCAAGAACAATTTAGAATAATTGCAAACACCATAAAAATGACATTTGAAGCTACTCACTCTTTAAGTTTATATTTAAGTATATATAATTCAGCTGGTTTTGCAAACTTTGTAAAAAAATGATCATTAACATATGCTCATTTTGAATTTTTCTAAGAGTTTTCAACCTTACCAGATTGGTTTATGAACTAAAACCGAATGGTACCTCACTGAAATGGGTGTACATTAGACACTTCATTTAAACAACTTTAGCATGCTGAAGAAAATTCAGCAAATTAAACGATTATATGATACAAAAAAAGGTGAATAATCACTTAATTGAACCTAAGCAAATTGAAATGTATTGAATTAAGCTTTTAGTTTTATAGAGCTGGAGTGACAAGGCTCTTGAGTATCAGGGAATTTATATGGTTAGAAACACAGCACCTAAATGTTCTGCAGGCATTTGATTTGAGCCCAATTATAAGCGTGCAGGCTTTCAATCACCTCTGGGGATGACTGTATAACGCTGTATAGGTACACCCAAGTCACACAGACATTGATGCCCAAAGTCCATCAGAGCCTAATAAGCAAGATACAGTAAATCTAACCTTAACCTGAAGCCATTGTAAGGAAGCCAGTATCCGTGAAATGTGTTGACTAGATTTAGTATAAACCAGTCAACTGAACTGTTTGCAGTGTTGAAATGTATATTCAGAAACCTTTGCAATCTATGAGTTGGAACAATCAATTGTGGACAACACAAAGGATAGATGAGGAAGCAACATTACCAACTGAAAGTCCACCCCACCAATTCTGACATGCTTGAAACCAGATAGGACTTTGTGTGGCTTTCAGATAACAGATCTGTTTCATATCCATAAATGACATACCTTTTACACAAGCAGGGACCCTTTATGCACAAGCAGGAATATGTTATCTGGGAATCACTGACTGGTCCTTGTTGGCAGGGCTACAAACAGCCAGTTATGTTTTAATTCCAGCCATGCTATTCAGCTACTAAATGGAAAGGGTTCAACAAAATGTTTTCTGTCAGTCAGTTTTTTTTTTTTTTTAAGGTTGAGGGGACTGTTCTCTGATTTTGTTTTTCAGAAGACCAGTTATCACAGACCAGTGCCTTAATATGAGATGTTAGCCTGCCTTTGGCAAGCTCTTTAAATTCTATAATCTTGTGCTGATCAGTTGATATACTGGCCCAAAAGTATTAATTGAAGGACACATTTTAGGTTTGTCAGGGCATGTTTTTTTTTTCTTTTCCAATAGCCAGTATATTCTACATACATATAGTCTTGCAGATTTCATTTTTTAGCCTTAGACTTTAAGTATCTGCAAGCATGCTTGACTACTAAGGTTTGTAAAAGTGCCATGTTGTTAACTTACTAGTAATATTAATGGTAAATGTTTTTATGTCCACAGAACCATAACCTGCAGGTCGCCCTGCTCAATTGCTGTCTTTACTGTTTACTGTGCTGGAAACATAGCAGATGAAAAATGGGAGATGCTTTGAGACTTTGTGCTGAACAGAATTATTGGGAATTTACTTGAACTTCCTCAGTTCCATTTGAAATCAGTTCCCAGAAGGGATAGAAGTAAGTGCCCTTATCAGATGACAGCATCACTGCTCTTCCTTGTTCCCCAGATGTGGTGATTTCATAGCCTAAATTTATTTTGCCCATGGCATTGAAAACATTGAAAGGAAGCCCCAGCTGCAGTGCATTCAAAATGATCTTATAATAATATAAAAAAGGTTAGAACGTAGTTTACAGAATGCACTGCACAAAGATTTTACAATTGCATGTGGTCATTTAATTATTCTCAATTATAACCCCAAAAGAAATTTGAGTTTATAAAGGGTAGACTTTTGATCAAGCTTTTAATAACAAAGGCAGGTGACTGTTTTCATAATGGGGCTTTTTAATATTTATAGGGGTTTTAGTAAAAGTGACTGTGGCAGGATGGCTTGCAGTGGTGAGGTGTGGTGACGTCACGGACCAGGAAGTAACAGAACCAAAACAATGGATGGGTGGGTGAAACTGAACGCAACAGCGTTCAGCTGAATTTATTAAATAAATAAACAAAACAAAAGATTTAAATAATCAACAAACCAAAAAGGCACAAGGGCCAAACGAATAAACAAATACGATTTAGCAGTCGTTTTTAAATGTGTCTCCTCTCTTCTCACTCTCTCTGCTCCCCGTACTCTCCTCTGTACACTCCTCCCCGCAGCCCGGACAGCTGCAGGTTCTTATACTCTGGCCGAGGGGTTAACTAGCTATTAATTATCTTATATGCGCTCTTTCTTTAATTAATCAAAATAACGAACAAAAACACACAAAACAAAACTGCACAGTGGCCAAAATAAACAGACACAATAATTCAAACAAGTATTGTGCTGGTTTTAACCCAGCATGAGTGGCAATTGTTTTTAATCATTACTTTCTCTCCTTCTCCTTTACTCCAACACAACCTTCCAACCCCGGTCAGTAAAAGCGGCTGGTTTTTATAGTGGTTAAGAACATAAGAACATAAGAAAGTTTAGAAACGAGAGGAGGCCATTCGGCCCATCTTGCTCGTTTGGATGTTAGTAGCTGATTGATCCCAGACTCTCATCAAGCAGCTTCTTGAAGGATCCCAGGGTGTCAGCTTCAACAACATTACTGGGGAATTGGTTCCAGACCCTCACAATTCTCTGTGTAAAAACATGCCTCCTATTTTCTGTTCTGAATGCCGCTTTATCTAATCTCTATTTGTGACCCCTGGTCCTTGTTTCTTTTTTCAGGTCGAAAAAGTCCCCTGGGTCGACATTGTCAATACCTTTTTAAATTTTGAATGTTTGAATCAGATCACCGCGTAGTCTTTTGTTCAAGACTGAACAGATTCAATTCTTTTAGCCTGTCTTCATATGACATGCCTTTTAAACAATAACAATAATAATACAAATAAACACAGGGGTGAGGTGTACCCCGTCACAAGGTTGAATTTAGAAAACTAAAGAATAAACTTTATCCAGGGTTTTAAATATTATATTTAGACATGGTCCATGTTTGTAGATGTACAGTTTGCAGATTGCTTTACCTAATCTTAAAAAACACACACCTGGGGCTCCCGAGTGGCGCATCCAGTAAAAGCACTCGCTAGAGTGCAGGATGCGCTCTATAGCCTGGACGTCGCGAGTTCGAGTCCAGGCTATTCCACAGCCGACCGTGAACGGGAGCTCCCAGGGGGCAGCGCTCAGTTGGCCGAGCGTCGTCCGGGGGGAGGGAGGGTGTCCTCAGCTCACCGCGCACCAGCGACCCCTGTAGTCTGGCCGGGCGCCTGCGGGCTTTCCTGTAAGCTGCCCAGAGCTGCGTTGTCCTCTGACGCTGTAGCTCTGAGGCGGCTGCACGGTGAGTTCGCAGTGTGTAAAGAAGCGGGCGGCTGACGGCACACGCTTCGGAGGACAGCGTGTGTTCATCTTCGCCCCTCCCGAGTCAGCGCAGGGGTGGTAGCGGTGAGCTGAGCATAATAAAATAATTGGGCATTTCAAATTGGGGAGAAAATAATAAAAACTAATTGGCAACGACTAAATTTTATAAGAAAAAAAAAACAAAAAAAAAACACACACACCTGCTAAAGGGTGCCATTGGATGGCATTGGACTCGGAGGCATCAGACTCAGGAGCCAACACCTGCCATTTACCCACTTTATAGTAGGTCTCCCTGGACTTAGTTGAACTATAGATTTTCCAATTACTTTTGAGAAGTTTTGTTTAATCTGTATCACTCCCTAGATCTTTATTACATAAAAAAAATAGCTTTGCAATATGGGCTCTGGTAAAGTGTGAACTCTTCCTTGTGTTCATGTGTCAGCACGCTTTTAATGAGGAACATAAGAATCACAAGGTACAATAGACAATGGACACTGACAAACCAAAAAAATGGGGAGGCAGAAAAAAGGCAGTAGGCTTGAGGTCCCCTTAAGAACCCGCAGCAGTAGAATGTAATGTATTTATTTGGCAGACACCTTTTATCTAAGGTGACTTACAGGTGTTACAGGTATTAATATTTAAATACAGTATAGTTTACAATAAGTGCAAATAATACTACTAAAATACAATATTATTTATTTCTTAGCAGACGCCCTTATCCAGGGCGACTTACAATTGTTACAAGACATCACATTATTTTTTACATACAATTAACCATTTATACAGTTGGGTTTTTACTGGAACAATCTAGGTAAAGTACCTTGCTCAAGGGTACAGCAGCAGTGTCCCCTACCAGGGATTGAACTCACAACCCTCCGGTCAAGAATCCAGAGCCCTAACCACTACTCCACACTGCTGCCCCAATATGAGCTAGGATGCAACATGTATGTAATGTATGCAAAATGTATTTTTCATGGCAGGTACCCGGTTCCAGATCTTTTTCAGGTAATGATTAAAAATTACTGTAACAGGGTGAGATCTGTGCTGGCTATCTGATGTATGCATGATCCTGTAGGGGAGGGGTCGGGAGCCCTGTAGGATCTGCCTGTCGATAATGGCGTTGACACAGAGAGGTTGGGTGAGGGTGTGTTCTCTCCCTCTCTCTGAGTGGTTGGAAGGCTGGCCTTGGGAGGGTGCCTGACCTATAAAAACTGTGCTTTTGTTATTCCTCAGCCCCACCCATCTAGGAAGAACAACAGTGACAGTCATGGTCGTGAGGGACTGGAGAAACAAAAAGGGACAGGCAAACAAGGAAGACAGCCGATCTGGAGAAAAGAAACAAAGAAAAGAAGAACTGTAATTACGTACCCGAATCGGGACGTGTGTAGTTAGCGGGAAAACCCTGGGCAACCCCATAGAGTATAGTAGGGGAATAGCAAAGTGCAGGCTGAAGACCCGAGCCGTGTGGGTAGTGGTGGTGGGGTAACGCTGCCAAGTGCAGCACCTTTTATTTGTAGTTTGATTACTCTGTTTTATTTTCCTTTTTCCTTTTGCCTTTTGTTTATTCTTTTGAGCACCTGTGAGTGCGCCCGCACTTGAAATTTGTACAACCTCTGGTATTTCTGTGGTCCTGTCTACCATCATTGGTAGGCAGACCACGGTCAACAGTGCCCTCTGCGGGCTAAAACATGGAAAAACCCACCTTTAATAAAACTGGGCACCTTTGTGGTGTTTCAAGTTCACCTTTCTGTCTCCCCTGTGTAAGTGAATTACCCACCACCCTTCCACAGTGACTGAGAAAGAGAGAGAGAGAGAGAGAGAGAGAGAGAGAGAGAGAGAGAGAGAAGAGAGAGAGAGAGAGAGAGAGAGAGAGAGAGAGAGAGAGAGAGAGAGAGAGAGAGAGAGAGAGAGAGAGATTTAGTGCTTAAGTAATATTGAATTGTATTTTGTGATTGTTATGTTTTTCCATTCTGGTGGTGACTGAAATTAAATTTGAATGCCTATAGGGTTTGTTGCAAATCAGTATAATGGATGGCAGCGTTGTGCTTTGGCAACATTTAACTAATCGTAGCAGCATTGTATGGTAGGGAGGAATGGATCTGTCAAATCAAATACAGCCTCTCACTTACAACCCCTTATAAAGAAGACGTAAGTATTCAATTGACATTTATTTATTTATAACAGCAGATCAGTTTTTATAAGGTTGCAGGCTATTAAATTGACTGGCGTTATACTGTTGGCTAAACAATGTTAAATAGTTCATACTCTTATGTTTTCTCCAGGATTCTTACTAAAATGTAATATTGTTTGTCAAACTATATTTCATTTCATGTTTAAGAACCCAGACAACCAAATTTCCTGTTAGTGATGTGCAGTTTGTGGACGATTCGTTAAACAGAATAAAAGCGGATATTCCGTTTGCACCTGCAATCCCTGAGTCTGTCCATTTATTCTGTTGAAAAGAAAACAAAAGAGACCCCATGTCACCACAGTGGTGTCAGGAAAGTGGGATTAAATCACGCTGCCCGTCTCTAGAATGGATCAGACAGGGTTTACAGAAGGGGAGCTGTCCGGAACAATTCCAAGACGTCAGGGTGAAGGGGAGAGCGTAAAAGTAGCTATGGAGGAGCTGCGGCAGCGAGGGAGAGAGGTTGGTGAAATGATGACTGGAAAACGCATGGTGCGACACAAGATGGCTGCTATGCTAGGCAGCATTGTGGACGTCACGCCGGAAGAGAAGGACTAATCGGAACCTGCGATGACGTCAATGTGGGCGTGTGACAGAAATATAATATAACCTGTGAGGGTACTAAGTTGCGAAAGGGAAAGGCTTTGGAAAGGTTGGCCTGACAGTTCATTCCCTGGGTCGGGAAGTCAGTCAGCCTGGAAAAAGGCGAGACTCCGGTGCAGGAACGTATTGACCTGGAAGGTAAATGAGGTAGCAGCTGCAGGCAATAGAGTCAGCTGCAATCGTTTACCAACGCATAAAAGGGGCCGGAGAATTGTAAATCTTTTCCTTCGCTTGGGTTTCAGAGATACGAGGAGACTGGAAGGACCAGGAGATATCCCCAAAATAAAATAAAGAGTTTGTGAGTGTTTTGTTGGTATTTTCTGTTTACTAACTGTCTGTGTTTTTTTTTTTAAATAGCACTAGACGGCTAAACACAAATCCGGAGCTGTCGCCAGGGGCCAGCACAAAGCCAGATCACCACAGCACTTGTTTTTCACCAATAGCACATAATATATTGTACTTCACCACAAGCACTGAGAGCACTCACTTTGAACCTGTGATCGTGTGTGTCTAATTGTGCATGTTTTTGTGGCGGAGTGTTCTGCCCCTATATATATATTTATTATTATTTGTATTATTGTTTGCGGCGTGGATAACAGTGCCGCGTATTTGTTATTGTTTGTATATTTTAAAAACCTCGTGAGGATGCGTGGCTGATCAGCTACTGATTATTTAACTAGCTGACAGTCATGCATCCTTACTAAACTCGTGCAGACTGTGGCCGAGGGGTAATAAGATAATTAACAGCTAGTTAACCCCTCGGCCAGAGTATAAGAACCTGCAGCTGTCCGTGCTGCGGGTGTGTCGTGTACAGAGGAGAGTACTGGGAGCAGAGAGAGCGAGGAGAGAGAGAAAACCGTTAAGAACAATTGCTATATGTAAATATACTTGTTTCTGTTTATTTGTTTGGCCAACGCGCCTTTTTGTTTTGTGTTTTGTTGTTTGTTTAAATCTTTTATTTTGGTTTATTTAGTTAATAAATACGCTGAGTGCCGTAGCATTCAGCTTCACCCGCCCATCCACTGTTTTGGTTCAGTTACTTCCAGTTACTTCCTGGTCACCACATCTCACCACTGCTCGGAGCTGTATGAATCGGGTGAGCAAAGCTGGTAAATTTTCAAAGAGCAATTTGAAGATAGAGCTGTAGTGAATACATGGAATAGTGAAGTTAAATTAATGCAATTGATTCAATGCTTACCTGAGAGTAAGTATAAAAAAATTGAATTGCTTGTAAACAAAAAAACTGTAACATACAAGACTGTTATTGAATGCTTGGATGAACATGGGAAAGAGGAAAGCTTAGATAATTTGTTTTAATCGCTTGATTTATGTAGGCATTGTATGTAAAAAATAATGTGTACAAAATAATGTCATTGTATGTAAAAATAATGTGATATCTTGTAACAATTGTAAGTCGCCCTGGATAAGGGCGTGTCTGATAAGAAATAAATAATAATAATATAATAATAATAATAATAATAATAATAATAATAATAATAATAATAATAATAATAATTACATGCTTCTCCCCTTTACCCTTTTTTCTGTAACTTGGCCACTCGATGCTTATGTAACATACAGTATGTGGTAAAGAAGTAAATCAATCAGTTGAAAACTCGTTAAACACATGGAAAATGATGCCTGATCAAAATGATTATGTATGAGAGCTGTATTAGGGTTACCAGAGGTTGCCAAATAATCTGCAATACCCATGAACTGTCATGTTCTTCAGCACATCTCCTAAGAAAAGGACACAAGGTAATCAGTCAGACCTGGAGATTCAAGGCGATCTGAAGCCTGTCAGCATGGCTTGTCTGAAAGATCAAGACTGGGACACCAAGTGTAAACATATTGCTTCCCTGTGGCCCTGCTGTTACTACAGGATGAAAGTAGAAAAGACAGGGTGTGAACACACCACTTTCTACTGCTTCCCACTTTTGCTCCTCAGGGACCATTAACTTTTTTAGCCAGAACCATTATTATTTATTTAACTCTGAACTACTTCCCAATACTACTAAAACAGCACTTACAGCCTTTGGATCCCATGTAAAAAATGCTGTAGTATTATTTAATAGCGGCCAAATAGTTTACTTTAGTAAACAAAAACCTTGAATTGTGTTGAGAGCCACAGATGTTTACTATCAGGCTAGCAAAATGACCAGTAATAATGCATATTCTGGTTGCAATTGCAATATATTTTATCAGGTGGTTTAAATGATCTCCTTCTCAGTATTTGAGTTTAGTGTATGAATGAATTTGATCAAATGTGACTTCAAACGTATCCCTCACCATTCCCTTTCTGTCTCCTGCACATCAGTGATTGTTTCAAAGAACACCGTCCCATTAGTGCCTGTGAGTGAGGTCTGTCTGTCCCCCTTTTGTAAACGAAAAGTACAGAAACCACCAGGAATTATTTAATGTGTTCCCTTTCATCCAGTTGATTTTAACTGACTTAACCAATAGATTAAAAACAATACTTTAATCATTTTGCCCAATAAGTTCAAACATTAAAATAGTGCCTTGTTATAAATCTATTAATGTCTATATTCACCCTTTTATAAATAAAAAGGTAAGTTTCATTTTTTAAATATAAATTGATTATCTGCACTTCTCAGGCCCAATTCCTGGGAAGGCACTAAAAAATAATTTCAGCCAGGCTGGCAACAATTTTGGCAACAGATAAAATTCAGTGTCCAACCTCATAAAATCAATTCAAGAATGACAACTGATATCCCTTTTCAGATTTTAACCCTATCAACAAAAATCTACCAATTTTAAATGTTCTTTCCAGTTTCCATCACATCCCCTCCTTCTTCTACTTCACCCATTTCCTTTATGGAAAAATGTGTGACATTCAGACATACTGACAACCTCCATATACACCCAGATTCATTTAAACTTGTGTTAAAAATTTAATTTCAATTTCATCACTATTGGTAGGTGTGCCACACATTCATACTGAATACAGGCACCAGGCACCAGAATCTTGTATTAAACCAGACAAGGAAAAGTTCACTGGCACCGAAGCTCAAGCCAACAACACTAGACTATCGTCTAGCAGGCCGCAAAACAGAGCAGGACCAGAACCAAATGCAGTCTTTTAGCTGGTCTTGTTGACTCTCTTCACATCCTGCTCCATTCTTTTCTCCCTACCTGCCACATGGCTCAGCATTTTTAATTGATCTCCACCCCTTTATTATCAATGTCACATCCTAGCCACTAACGATTTTCAGTCCTAGAAACTACTCCTCAGTGTGCTACCCTGGAGACAAGCCCAGACACATCCCATAGAACATGTTCAAACATGGGGATACATTTACAGAGGGGCCCACATCAACTATGCAAGTACACAAACCATTCTCAGGGATTCCTATGTGGACCAGGCCAGAAACTAGTGTAGGGGCCAGCGTGACTGGTTATAAGTCACGCTAGCCCCTGCTAAAATAAGCTTGCCTCCAAGTCAACCTTTATATACATATCAATAGGCCTCTTCCCTGTTGTATAATGTGCACTCAGTATTTTTGAAAATACAGTAGCTTGTACTCTGTATGCATGGTTGATTACTCTAGACAGATTTATTGATCTCAGGTACAGTACTTCAGTGATGGGCAGCATATTGAATGTCTGTTTTTGTTTCCTTTATGGTGCTGATACTGTAGCTATTACATTACTAAAATGTAAATGCTGGTTGTGCAAACTGTGTAATGCATTGTTCTGTCACCTAACCTTAATTTAGTGAATTTCATTGATAAGGAAACTCACTAGTCTTCAAGAAAAGAGGGTAACTCAGATAACAGCTTTTAAATATTTCTTAAGACAGAACATATGTGTTTTTACATTTAGTCACCACCAGCACGCCCTGCCCAATGTATTGGCATAAGGGAATGTCCTGTTAAAGCCTCTGTGTAAGCTTGTCATGTATGACCTGGATTCTAACCAGTCACTGCTTTTACTAGATGAGTCACTCTTTTATTGTTGATTTTTAAAAATAAATCATTTGTTATTTTTTGTTATCCCTTTGAGCAAATGTGTTATGATTGTGGATTGTGAATACATCATGTAGAGGGGGGAAAAGTTGTCATGCAAACCTCAAAAGACAAATTATCTCTTGTCATAACAATTAACCACTTTCAAATAGACTCAATAGAAGTTTAAAAGGAACACTGAACATGAACAACTTAGATTTGGGCATATTACAATAATGCTTTTTATAAATTAACATCCTGAATATGATTGAACTTGCTTTTGAAAAGAGAATGCTTGCAACTGAACATGAAATTGAAAGCTTTGAAATGGAAAACTATTTCTTTAACTAGACCCTTGAGTGATCTGTAAGAATGTGCTCGTCTCGGTTTCATAATGAAAGCATTAACAGCATTCCTGCAGTCTGCAGAGAAAATATAGATTTTTGCTTTAGTTTTAGTACTGTGTATATACCTTTTTGCATTAAACATTATCAGAAAGATGAAGCCCAGGGTAATGTTGGAAATTAGCAATTCATTCTATTGATTCTTTGCATTTGTAAAGCTGCTCAGGTATTGTAAATCTTTCTCTGTTTCGGAGGTAATTCACTGTAAAATACAGTTGTCAGCAAAGTTTTCTGCTGGATGAATAGATGGGCCAGTATTTTTTCTGCTTCTTAATGGCTTTACTTATTATGAAAATGATTTGCCACTGTTTTAACAAACGTAAAAAAAGAAGAAGAATTATAGCTTCTAGTAATTACTAATTCAATTCTCAGCATCATTTGTCTTCAGTGGCTGATTTCTGCAGACTACATTGCTATTATGTGCTATATTGGTAAATCAAGAAAAGAATAATTTGACATAAATTACTTGGAAACATTTACAATAAAATCTTAATTTTTATTGGGGCATACTTGTGATTCCAAGAAGCTTGCTCCAGGATTCTATTAACGTTTGTTGCTTCCATTTAAGCATAGCCTGATGTCCCCAGGTAGCAATAAACATTCATTGAGCACGTCTTTTACATTAACCAAAATGAATAGTTTCAGTATCAATGAGGCCTACATGAACCATAACTTGCATGAATTTATATATATTACATTTTATTTTGTTGTAATTATAAGGAGAAATCATCTCAAGTGTCTTACTTCCTGAAAATTCAGCCACAGTGCGTGACATTATTATTATTATTATTATTATTATTATTATTATTATTATTATTATTATTATTCATCGAAGGAGGAAGCAGATTGTCTTCTCTGATTGTTTTCAATGAAGCACAACTGCAACTCATTGGACAAAAGTGAAACAAGTCTGGTTTTAATAACAAGGTTATCTTCTGGAAAACAGGCTATTTATGGGAATTAAAAGTTCGATTTGATCCAACTCTTGTGCTTCTTGCTTTTTCATATAGGGCAAACTCTGTTTTGGGTTTTGAACTATCCCTGTGACATCTCTTGGCACACTTCAGTCTATAGATGATAAACAGTGTTGCTAACATTGGCAAGATTATATATACAGTCAACCCTCTATACCGCAAGGTAAGGGCCATGGGCAAAAATGGGCAATAAGCGAGGGTGGCGTTATAGTCAGGGTCAAAAAAAAAAAATGACACACACACAACCTTCTATGTTTGCAATAAATTCAAACATTTTAATTTTTTAGCTATACAATTACAGTATCTCAGGCCATTTTAATAAAACATGAATCTTTTTTTAAAACTACAGTACTAGTTCTTAACAGTAGGTATACTAGAGACGTTTTATCATCTTTTACAATCCGTATGAAACATACATGGTTACTTTTGAAAAAAAAATAACAATAACAATAACAATAAAAAATAAAACACTCATTTAGTTTCAAATCACCCAAACAACAATTCCATAATAATAATAAAAACAATAAAGCGTACGATTTTTTTTTTTTTTTTTTTTTACTGTACTGCTCATGTGAACCTTACTGTTTGTGGCACGACTGTAAGCCTGCTGAATACTATCCCCCATTGAACAATGCCATCTAAAGTAAAAACAAAAAAAAAACTATTCTGCTGTTACAAAACTGATGCTTTAGTTTAAGTCAGTCTTCATTTGTGCAAAACTTGCACGTAAACAAACCTCTTACCGTACTTGAGAACTTTTTTTTTAACATTTACTGTTTATCAAAGTCACTTATTTTAGACTGTGTATATGCCTCACTTATGCGAGAAATCATTTGCAATGTCTTGCTGGCTTGCTTTCTTATTTTCAGATGCATACATGTTGATTTTTTTTCTTTTGCTCTGGTGTTAAATATAGGGTCGACTCGCCATTTTGTACTTTCTGTTTTGCTTTGGGAGCGGGAGTGTTCATGACATTGGTATGAACGTTCAGTTAACAACGAATTTGTAAAGTGAGTCTTAAGGTTAACTGCATAATTTTGTTGGTTTAATTGGCCATGATTATTTCACTGGTGCTACAATGAGGTAAACTACAATGCTTATATTTACATTTGCTTGGCTTGGGAAGTTGGCGGGTGGCGGACAGCGGGGTGGCGATATAACGGGTACAAATAGCACTGTTTTATATTGGTGACATTTGCTCAGAGAGAATAGCTGGAGGTATGCGAGGGTGGCGTTATAAAGGGGGGCGGTATAACACGGGACAACTGTAGTTCCACCAAGGTAGTTTCAGATACAGGGATAGAAGCTTCCCCCTGAAACCTAGGTAGCAGATGATGGTTATACATGTTCAAGCTCAGGGAGCAATTTTAACGTAACAATCTTTACATGTAAAACACTTTTTAACTAATCATATCTAACAGCTGCTGTACACTGGAACTGCTTGGCAGTCAAATATATGTGTAGTGCTGCCACCATGTTTGCTTGACCTAAAGTGGTACTGCAACTTTAAATTGCTATTCACTTTGTAACAGGCAGTAAGAACCACCAAGTATTTTGGCAATGTATGTATGTATGTATGTATGTATGTATGTATTATTATTATTATTATTATTATTATTATTATTATTAATAATAAAAAATATCTGATATATATGGTGGGTGTGGCACACATACTGATACACTTGGACATACATTTCAATTGATAAAAATAACATTTTGTACAAACCTTGCAATAAAAGCATTGCAATAAAAACATTACAATTCTAAATTAGTTATACAGTTATAAAGTATAGTTTATTGTTCATTCATGGCAAACATGTATATGATCTTTTAATAGGTAACCCAAAAGTCAGAATATTGGCAAATATTAAGATTTACTGGTAAATGTCGACATTTACCAAGTAAAGTGGTAAATGTCCGATATAAACATGACAATGCTTTACTTCTGACATTAACCACAAAATCTCAAGAATAACCAAATGCCTTTGGCTAATGACCGAATGTCTTTCATTCGCTTTTTGCGCATGTAAGTCTTCAGGAGTCCTGTGTAACTCAAAGTGCCACAAGCAGGCCCACCGAGAGGGTGGGGAGGACGGGGAAATTTCCCCGGGGCCCAACGCCTCGAAGGAGGCCCAACGCCCTGAAGGGGAGCTCTGATGAAGGGGGAACTTTATTTTTTTTTTAATATATATATATATAAAATATTTTAAAACAACTAGCCATGCACAAGACCCTTTGCGTTCCCAACACCACATTAAAAATAAAAACTGCCGTACTGCACACCGAGCCGATTTGCTTCTGTTGTGTAATGATTGTGTATCCAGGCACTGTCAAACACTTCCTTTCACACAATGATTTGAACGTTCGCATTTCATATTTTACTACACCAAAAAGCTGAAAAAAGGCATAGCAATTTTATGTATTTTTTTAAAGACAATCAGAATTTTAAAACTTTAAAAGAACCCTAAAGTTGCACAATATATACCACAGTATGAATTATTCTATTATTAAGATCTATAATTTGCTCAAAACAATGTGGTGCAGCAGTTTGTTAGAGGGGGGTGTGGGTGCAGCAGCGGGACATACCAATCCTTCCCCAGGGCCCATGACGGCTCTCGGTGGCCCTGGCCACAAGAGTCGGTTGTCGGGGTCAGTAATTAGGAGGCCGTGTTATTTGTGTTTCGCCTTATAACGAATATTGGCATTTTTGTTCCCGAAATTATTTACAATGCCCACAAGCCAAATTAATACTGGAGCGTACGGTGGAAAATGAAAAAAGGAGACTCAATTTGCAGGTACTCGAATCCATGGTTTATTGGGACGATTATTCCCAGCCCGTTAGCCTGGGCCACACCAAAAACAACAAACAGTCTTGCACTCTTATGTGGAGAGCAAATGAGAGACTGAGAATAGACAGTTGTTTTATTATTATTAGGCTATTTCTTTGCCGTGATCCGCGGCTGACAGCGGTCCTTTTTATTTCTATTACCTGTGTTCACAATAAACAGTTTAGATGAATACTGTCTGTGTAAACCTGTTTATTTTCATGGAGCGTTACAATATACAGTATACCAGTGCTGCTGATGAAGTCGATGTGAAATTTGGGGTTACTTGGTATTGCAAAAAACACTGCGAGATCAATGTTCGAAAGGGAGTCTTTTTTTTTTTTTTCGAGCACCACAAAACGATCCATTTTGTGTACAGTGTGCAATACGGCATGAAACTTTCACTGATTCATAAACATAAACTTGCCCCTGATTGATTCCCTGCCTTAAGCGGAGTTTATTAATAATAATAATAATAATAATAATAATAATAATAATAATAATAATAATAATAATAATAATAATAATAATAGTTGAGAATTTGTAAACTTTTTCAAAATGATGATGATGATGATGATGATTATTATTATTATTATTATTATTACTACTAGAATTACAGTATTTTTCAAATGTCCTCCTACAGTGCTTTTTGTTTTGTTTTGTTTTGTTTACTTTTATTGCCAAACAAAACGAAAATACAAAGTATTTATTTAAAAAATACTTTTTTTCTTTTTTTTTTTTTTTAATTATGACATGTCCTGAATTTTTGGCAGACGTGATAGGGGCATCGGAATCAGGTTGTGCAAACTGCCCGTGACTGGCAGCTGCAGTTTCGGTAGTACTGTCAGTGGATTCCATTCTTGCAACAGCTACCGACACCACCCAGGGAACATTAATAATGCTGATGATGTCATCAAAAAAAGGTGGATTTTTGTTCTCGAATGACTGTATACCCATTCATAAAATGCTTTGTGACAGTCGCCCGTATTCTCAGATCATTATATGAATAGCAATATGGATGACTTTTGTTAGTTTTAAACAAAATGTGTTTTATTACGGCAGTCGGCAAGTACTTTCATGAATAGGGCCCACATTTTGTTATTGTTTTCCTTTAAAAAAAAAAAAAAAATGCTAATAACGATTTAATTAAAGTAAATAGCTTTGAGAATCTAGCACTTCTAATCAAAATGTTTGAATTGCTAGTTTCTTTTAATATTACTACATATACCACAATGGAATGCTTTATAGTTATGGATGCAATGCATGTACAGTTACTTAAATATAACAATTGAATTCAGAGAATTACTGTCATTATATCAAGCTTGGCATCATTTGGAACAGTGCAGTTCGCCCAGTTGTTGGATTTAATTGAATGCAAGATAGATTCTAAAATTAGATCAGGTGAGAAAAATATTTACTCAGGTCCACCAAATATAAAATTATATATTCCGCATTCAGGAAAAAAAAATCTAAGTCAACCTCCTTCCTCTGTGCGCTACGAGAATGCGTACCTATCTTCCTCTGCGCTACGAGAATGCTTAACTATCTTCCTCTTCCTCTGTGCGCTACGAGAATGCTTAACTATCTTCCTCTTCCTCTGTGCGCTACGAGAATGCTTAACTATCTTCCTCTTCCTCTGTGCGCTATGAGAATGCGTACCTATCTTCCTCTCCCTCTGTGCGCTACGAGAATGCTCACCTATCTTTCTCTTCCTCTGTGCGCTACGAGTATGCTCACCTATCTTTCTCTTCCTCTGTGCGATACGAGAATGCTTACCTATCTTCCTCTTCCTCTGTGCGCTACGAGAATGCTCACCTATCTTCCTCTTCCTCTGTGCGCTACGAGAATGCTTACCTATCTTTCTCTTCCTCTGTGCGCTACGAGTATGCTCACCTATCTTCCTCTTCCTCTGTGCGCTACGAGAATGCTTAACTATCTTCCTCTTCCTCTGTGCGCTATGAGAATGCGTACCTATCTTCCTCTCCCTCTGTGCGCTATGAGAATGCGTACCTATCTTCCTCTCCCTCTGTGCGCTACGAGAATGCTTACCTATCTTTCTCTTCCTCTGTGCGCTACGAGTATGCTCACCTATCTTTCTCTTCCTCTGTGCGATACGAGAATGCTTACCTATCTTCCTCTTCCTCTGTGCGCTACGAGAATGCTCACCTATCTTCCTCTTCCTCTGTGCGCTACGAGAATGCTTACCTATCTTTCTCTTCCTCTGTGCGCTACGAGTATGCTCACCTATCTTTCTCTTCCTCTGTGCGATACGAGAATGCGTACCTATCTTCCTCTCCCTCTGTGCGCTACGAGAATGCGTACCTATCTTCCTCTCCCTCTGTGCACTACGAGAATGCTCACCTATCTTTCTCTTCCTCTGTGCGATACGAGAATGCTTACCTATCTTCCTCTTCCTCTGTGCGCTACGAGAATGCTCACCTATCTTCCTCTTCCTCTGTGCGCTACGAGAATGCTCACCTGTCTTCCTCTTCCTCTGTGCGCTATGAGAATGCGTACCTATCTTTCTCTTCCTCACAGGATAGATCCTCACAGTACCTAATCACTAACTAATTCATCCGGAGTGATCAGCTGTTAAGGTATGGATAAGGAAAGGTCATGTGTGTGCAAAAAATCAGTGGAAACTGCAGGTTTTGTGTCAGTCTACGGCACCACCTGGCAGTGTGGCACGAGACAGTGCCCCAGGTGAAAGTTAAATCTGCTTCCCATCGTCTATTAACCCAGTTGAGTTCACTGCCATTGATTAAAAGTTGATTATATAAATGAGAGCAAACTCTAAAAAGACAGCTTTCCCCTTAATTTTTAATTAAATATTTTTAGAAGCTTTTTCCAGTATTATTTGTAGACAATCACGCTTTTTGTTGGTGTACTGCTGAGCTGACGTCATTCGATTGATTGTTCATGCTAGTTGAAACGGGAGGAGTTATTTTACTAATTAGGCTGCTTAAAAGTATAAATACCCCACAAATTAAAATGTAACACTCACCCTGTAATTAAGCCTACAGTGGATTATCAACCCGACAAGAAGGTAAAATTACCTGTACCATCTTAGAATGTATTAATAAAATCTCCCATTGGAATACATTGGAATTTTGACTCCTGACTCTTGTAATTATTGCACCAAAATAAGCAGGATGACCCCACTTTTTTCATTGTCAAACCTCTATGCTATACATTGCAACTGCAGTTTGACATTATTAGACCTGTTTAAAACTCCAGTTACGGTGTTATCAGGTGTTATCAGCAGTTAAACTGCAGTCAGACTACAGTGTACTGTTCTTCAATGCAAAAATGTGAATTGTTATGCTGTTGGGTTGCTTTAAAAGCCTTCTGTGCAATAAACTCCAAAATCCAAAACAATTAAAGTAACTGGTTCAAAATATAATCCTGGCAAAGACTTTTACCTTTTTTTCTTTTAATTCCCTCTATTATGCATGTAAATGGCACCAACTCTGAAACAATTCTGCCAGACTCAACTTTAAATAAGTGGAATTTTCAATCAACACATTTGGTTTTCATTTCCAAAGCCCCCATCTTGATGGAAATGTTCTGCCACAAGCAGCTCAAACGACTTTCCGTATCAGTTGTGATTGTACTTTAACAGAAAGAGAAGCAGGTAAGTCAGTCCACAATTTAATGATGCCCTTTGTTGTCATGAAATTCTCTTCCTAATCTTTTGTTGCTCTGAAGACTTGCCAAGGTGGATGTGTAAATCCCTGATTTCTTATTTTATCTGTGCACAACTAAATCGATCCTTGGCGCCTTTGCACCTGCTCCCTCGCTTTAGCAGAAATAATGGTGCTATCCAACCTCCATCTAATCAGACTATTTAAACCAAGCTATTTCAAAGGAAAATGAAAGTGCCTCTGCTGAGTGCTATTCTATGTGTAAAATAAAAAAAGCTAATACATTTCACAAACATGACACAGTTAATTAAGATTTCATGCCCTATTTCAAACAGAACCAACTGTTTTCTCTCCACTCTTGCTGAAGTTTAATTTCCCTGAGGATCCACATGAAAGAATTGTTGTTTTTATTTTATCCCCAACAAACAGCTAAACAAAATAGATACTTTCACTCCATTGAAATTATAGGAAGACTGGCATTCATTTTTGTAGAAATGTAAACATTTGTGATAGGGATTTGCTGTTCAAGTCGCTATAATATAATCTCAGTTTATTGCAAACATGGGTACCAATTCAATAATTCTGTTACATAATACTGTACATATAGTACTGATCTATGTATGCTCGTGTTAAGTGTTTCCTGAAACATGTCAACAACTGCATCAAAAAATCTTTTTACCTGCTGTCATAATTTCAGGGATTTTAAAACGACATGTTTTCTACATGCCATTAAACAAGGCAGAATAACTGTTCTCCGTTATTATTTTTTAAAATAGTATATATTTTAAATAATAACAGATGAACATTTTAAAAAGATCAGGTTCTGATGCAATTACATAAGCTGTAGAAACATCAGTCTTGTGCTCTGAAACACCACACTTTGTACTATTCTCTTACAGTGGACTCCAGGACAGCTATTATCCTGTTTTAATAATCTGTATTGAAATAACTCTCAAGAAAAACCAAAGTCTGAGCTAAAGTGACAACTCAGGACAAGAGCATCAATACAAATATTTTCAAGCTGCTTTTTCCATCTCTTTGTTAATGATATGTGTCTGTTCCCTTTCCACAATGCCCCTTTTGAAATGCTCTCAGCATAGGTTACACATGTAGAGTGTGGTATATAAAAGAAGACAAGCCAGTCTCTGATCTAATAAAAGTAACCACTTGTATGTCAGGGTTATGAACTGATACACACAAGCCTATTGATTTTTGTACTTGCATTTCATGTTTAACCTCATTTCATACACCACACATTGGGTGCAATTGAGTGTATCTCATGAATTCATGCAGTCTGACAGCTAATGGAACTTGCTAACATCTACAGTGGGGGCCGAATGATGGAAAGGCTAAACCCAATTTAGCATTGAAATAGTATAATCTGTATACTACTCTTTATATTTTTATTCTAGCTAATTTCTCGGTTCCAAATTCTAAGATTGAGATATTTAAAAAATATTTGTTCTCTATATTTCCATCGAACTGGCTGCTATCTTGTTTGCAGGCCTGACCACCTGTTTCTATATTGTCATGAAACAGACATCAACAAGTTCAAGGGAGGGGGGGGTAACACATATACACAAATAAAAAATACTTATTAGTGAAATAATATGACTATTTGTAGGACTATTTAATGTACACAGAAGTCCATAATATATACAGTATATATGTATGTTAAGGGCAAAACCTGGTGGCCTGGTGAGTAGTTTTGCCAATCTGGTTTTGCCAGCAGCTTCTGGGCGAATCCCGAAGTTACCACTTTTTTTTGGCAATCTAGATTGGCCCAGAACTTGAAAAAGACGACGAACCAAACCCGTATTTTCAACAGTTTTCACTGAATTTCGGGGCTAGCCCTAGTTTCGTCCAACGCTTCAAAATCAATGCTGGGCCAATCTGGTTCGCCCATGCCATTAATTTGGGGGAGTCTAGTTTATTCCAAAGCTTCAACATCGATGCTGGGCCAATCTAGTTGTGCCTATGCCAATTATTTGGGCGAGTCTAGTTTTGCATTTCTACACTCTCCCCTGCCAGCTTACACTCTTTTTATTAGCTCTCTCTTCCAAAAAGTTAAAAGTCAAAAAGTCTTGCTCTTCTCTACGCACAGGCAAACTTGCCACACACCCAAGAGACAGAGAGAGAGAGAAACAGTAAAGTGCAGGCAAACTCACCACACCCACAAGAGAGAGAAAAATAATATGTTAATTGTTCATGTTCAAATCTTCTTTTGTTTCGTCTTCATTAAAAGATAGTTAAGATTAAACTAGACTCGCCCGGGCTAGCCCCGAAATTCAGTGAAAACTGTTGAAAAAACGAGTTTCGCCCAGTCGTTTTTTTCAAGTTCTGGACCAATCTAGATTCGCCCGATTGGACACGGGCGAGTGCCGAAAAAAAGGTGTTGACTTCGGGATTCGCCCAGAAGCCCTTGGCGAAAGTAGATTGGTATATATTTCTAATGTATTTAAGAACTTGAATACCATTCAAATTCTTGAACTGAAAAGCAGTAACACCTTTTTCATTTTTCCACCTTCTACTTTGGTGCACCCGATTTGACTGTAATCAGTTCATTCAATAGGTGTAATCAAGACACATCAGATGCATTTGAATAGTTTATGTGGTCCCCCATGAGCCACACATGGGGTCCATAGGGGATCAGTAATGCATTGATCTTCACAGCGAGACAGGCTGCACCCTGTACAATGAAATTATATTTTGGTAGCAAAATAAATATAGAAACGTGTTATTCTCAATCCAGAGACAATTATTACATAT
Organism: Acipenser ruthenus; assembly: GCF_902713425.1. NCBI lineage: Eukaryota > Metazoa > Chordata > Actinopteri > Acipenseriformes > Acipenseridae > Acipenser > Acipenser ruthenus. The sequence continues at coordinate 75,976,645 of NC_081189.1, forward strand.
TTTAGAGACATGAATTATATGCTTAATATCAGTTAGTATTAAAAATACCTAGTGTATTTTTTATTAAATAGTAATTCCAAACATACATTTCATGCAGGTGTGGCAAATCTCCTCTGTAGTCAAATCCAGCTCAAAGGTCCATCCCTACCTTTTCCTCCCAGATGCAGAGATACTCTGTCATGCATTCATCTCCTCTTGACTCGACCACCGAAACTCTCTCTATGGTGGTCTTCCATCACGTGCCATAAACCGATTGCAGCTGGTTCAAAATGGTGCTGCTAGGATCCTTATCAGATGTAAAAAACAAGGTCACATTACCCCCTGTCTTGCCCAGCTGCACTGACTACCTGTTAAGTTCAGGATTACTTTCAAAATTCTCCTGCTTGCCTACAAGGCCCTTCATCACACAGGTCCCACAGTCGCTCGCTTCAAATCAACTCTCAAGACCCACTTGTTCTCTCTTGCTTTCAATGCTCTTCAAGCCTGATATCTGTTATCAGCTGTTGTCTAAATTGCTATTTCAGGTTTTTCACTCCCTCTTATTTGTATGATTCTGCATGACACACACATCCACAATGTTTAGAATTCACATCCTAGCCTTGTATTTAATGTATTATGCCTGTATTTCATGTATTTGTATTGTTTTTACTGTTTGTATTTAATGTACTATTCCCTGTATTTCACCGTATTGAATGTATTATGCATTGTTCCTCACAATCTTTTAAACGCTCTGTGATGGTGGGCCACTATGAAAGGCTCTATATAAAATAAATATTGATTGATTGATTGATTATCTACATGTCCCCCTGATGCTATGTGCCCCATTTCCAGCTTTATAGGACATTTAGACAGCCTGGTAGAGAGTGTCTTATTTTCATATAATGAAAAATACAGTTTTTCGTCTCTTTTTCTTCCTTAAAAATCTGCACACTGCTATTCTGGTACCAAAACACTTAGAATGGAGTTTATATGTGCTTGTGTTCTAGAGCAATGTCACTGCCTATGGGAAATCCCATTATAACATTTTGCCGTAAAAAAGACCCTTGGGAATCTAACAATTGTGAGAAAACTCCCAGGGGTCGCTGAGTTACAGGAGAGCGAAGTAACCAAAAAGTGATTTGTTTACATAGGCCTCAGGTCTGACTGTAGTTTTCCATAGAAAACAATGTATTTCATAAATCCGCGACTGTTAGGACTACGAATACCCATGTGGTGGGGGTCGGGGTGGGGGTGGGGGTGGGGGGTGTTCTTTCTTTTGCTATGACTCTTGTGCATCTAATGAGACCACCCACAGTGAAAAACTCCCAGGGGTCGCTGAGTTGCAGAAGAGAGAAATAACCAAAAAGCGGCCATGGTTTTTGGGGTGTAACTCTCGAACCCGAGCAGCTAGTACCACCATTCAAAGTGTTCTAGACTCAGGGGAACAACAAAAACTACCTTCTAATACGCTGTAGTGGTACCCCAAAAACTCAAGCCATGAGGATACTAATGCCCTGTGCCAAGCCGTCCTGGCACCTAGAACCGTGCAAACGGTCTCCTCTGTGCGGAGGGAGATTTGGAAGCTCAGGGAATGTTTATAACATAACATAACAGTGTGTCTAGATAATATATCTAGAGGCTCAGGTTTGTGACTTATTTGGTTGCCGTGCAGCAGCTGTCTCAAGTAGGGTTGTCAATTGTCCAGTTTTAGCCCGGACAGTCCGGTTTTTAAACTTGCTGTCTGGTTTTCTAGTACACTGAAAACCAGACACACATTGCCCATTAACACTCACTACCAAAGTCACTGAAGTGATCATCGGCTCTGTGCCAGTGGTGCAAATGTGATATTGTGACAGACTGCTGTGCCTTTAATTATCAATTGCGGTTGCTAACACAGTGAAAGAGCTGGACAAATTGACATCACTACGATGAGCAGCACTATTTCAGCTTTTGATAGGTACATAATTTAATATATATTGCCATGCAATTATTTTCAACAAATCGCTGTAAAGATGTTGCTAGCAGCCAAATGCATCTGATGGGTCTTGATTACGCCTATTGAATGCACTGATTACAGTCAAATCGGGTGCCTATTTAGGACCCATGAAAATCTTGCCATAAGCTTAACAATTTATCCTACAGTGAAAGGGCTTGTGGACTTCTATGTAGCAGCATGACAGTGAAAGTGCTCTTGACTGATAGAACGAGTCAGCAACTGGGCACATCTTAGTAAGAGCTATATCCCATAGGATAGCTGTCTTTCAATAGCAGAATTTCACTAGAAGGCTCTTGATAGATGAAATGGTAGCTGTATCGGTCCAGAGATGATAGACAAAGAGAAGGAGATGTGATACCTTTTATTGGATTAACTAAACAAAAAATAATCACAAGCTTTCAAGACCTCATTATTATTATTTCATTATCATTATGTCTGTATTATTTCTAAAAAGAAAAAAGAAATAATAAAATGCTCTCAGTTTACTCTAATCTCTTTGACACATAAAACACAATACATAAATCATAGTTTGTATTTTTATTTTCAATTTCTGTGAAAGTAGCTCTACAATGATTTATTGTGACTTGTCTACAAGTAGCCAGAGTGGTATTACAAATTATGCCATATTTGACCTGAAAATCAAAGCCCTTCAAAAAGAGTCAAAGTTAAAGGCATGTCATATAAAGGTAATTCTGTGTAACATTTCAAATCTTTTGAACTAGCTCGCTGCAATTATCCTTTTTTTCCAACGCCCCTGTAATTTTAAATCTTATCAGGAGATTGTTTGGTCCAATATAATAAAGTACTGAGGTTTTTACTTTTATTTAGAAATAGTCTAATTTTGAGAAGTACATTCTTGAGTTTTAAATAGCAAATAAATATTTTCCTACTTTGCCAAACCATTTATCGTTTACATTGCTGTGTATTGTTTGGAGACAGGATAAACTGTCTGCATCCGATGAAAATAAAATCTGGAAAATGTTAGCAAAATGATAATTCCTTATTATATTATCTTATTGTATGTGACATGTCATCTTGTGTAGTTTGGTCAAGAAACTGCAAAATGTTTCATATACTTATTAGGAAACTATAAAAAGGTGTTGTATGTTCTATGCACAGCATGACATCTGTACACATAAAAAAGATTAACTGGAATTTTGGCAAATTCTGACAAATTATAATATACTGATGTGGAAGGGTGGTGGGCAATTAATTCACTGACACACACGGGAGACAGAAGGTTTTATTTGAAACACTGCACGGGTGCCCAGTTTTATTTTGGGAATTTTCTTTTTTTTCTTTTTATTATTTGTCGCCAGATGGCGCTGATGCTGTATGCTTGTATCTGACAGCACACACAGGTGCTCTAAAATAATAATGAACACCAAAGGTGAAATAAAAAGAGAAAATAAAACACAGTAATAAAACTACAAAATAAAGGTGCTGCTTACGCAGTGCCCCCACTGCCGCTAAGCTGGTCAGCTCGGGTCTCCGACCTACGTTCAGCTATTCCCTATACACTGGGGTGGCCAGAGTTCCCCGTATAACTACACACATCCCTTCGGGTACATAATTACTTATTTTAATTCTTGATTCATTTGTTTAACGCGGGTTGTCTTCCTCAGCCGTGCTTGCCTGTTTTGTTCTCTCTTCAACCGCTGGCGTTCCTGTCTGGTCTTTGTTTACACTGGCGTCTTTCGCCAGCGTCACTGGGTATAACCAAGCACAGTACTTATGGGCCGAGCAATCCCCCAAGGCCCGCCTCTCAGCCACTCACAGAGAGGGAAAGCCAACACACCCTCTTCCCCACCTATCCATGTCACTGGCATGACTGACAGGCGGATCTACGAGGCTGTTGTCCCCTTCCTGCAGTACCACGCATGCGCCAGATAGTCAGCACAGATCCCCCCCCCCACAACTGAAATGGATGTTAAAGTCTTGTTAATGATGTACTGTATATTAAATCAAACACATTTGACAAAACACCTACTAAATGTGAACAAATGTTGCTGGTTGGAGGAGGCAGTGAAACAGTACCCTGTCTCCTCCATTATACATCTAACCAGTCTGCAGAATATGATGCTGATGGCCTGGTTGGAGTGCACGTAATGGGGGCTGATGTGTCAGCGGCCAAAATAGCTGAAGATCTTAGACCAATGAAAAAGTGGGTGAGAGCTAGACTAGATGAACTGAGCTGGTTTGGGTATCATTCAAGTTAGGTCAGAGGCCGTCTTTATTAGGCTATAGATCCTGTTAAAATTGCATGCTTAGCATTGAGATCAGTGTTTTTAGTCTTATACTTGCTCAGTGGTTAACTGGTTGCTAAGCAATGTAAAATATCCATGGAAGTTAGACATTGTCAATTTGTGATTAATACAGTGTGCACACCAGCCTTCGATATTATAGCTTATGATTAATGTTATTCATTTCTATTTGTCTAGGGCAAATAAAAGTCACAAATGTTTCAGATTAGTTGCAAAGATGGTACAATGTATGCATTTATACGATTTGAAGAGGCAGAAGCTCAAGATTTGTATGCTATTTCATGAGATTATGTGATGTCACAACTGCTACTAATGACATCACAATGAGCATACCAACCATATACATTTTTTTATGAGTCAAATCTAATAAACCTAATGGAATGTTAGTACACTGACTCAGTCAATCGAAAAGCACCATTTTAGGTCATTACTGTATCTACCAGTGAATGCACATTACTGCAAACGAAACACCTTATTATTGATAGCATGAGTTCGCCTCAACTGTAAATGTATTTGAAAATCAAAGCAAGGATACTAGATGACAAAATTAAAAGGAGACATAGCCTGAAAAGGAATTCTATAAAACATGAAAAATAAATCAATAAACTAATTCACCAGCATTACAAATAAATATGTAACCTCTAACTCATGCTTGTGTTTTCTTTTCTTTTTTTTTTTTTAAGAACAAAATGTTAATCTGACAATTCAGTGTGAAATTCACATAAACTCGGTGCTAATGAAAATGTAAAATTCATATGTGCTCAATCAAACGATTCAAGCTCCCCCATCTCTTTTAATAACTATAGCCCTACTGGATAAATTGACTGTAGGAACAGAAGGTTTGAAGTGAATGCTTCAGTAAATCTGTTGAAATAGATATGCAAACTGCCAATGTACCTTTTCCCCTTTAAGAATGTTAACATGACTGCAGATAAACAAAGCAGAACAAGCTGTGACATTTCCAAGAAGACTTATACATTCATTTCATTCAAAGAACATCACATGCAAAGCTTTTTTTTGGAATATAGGAAAAACCCATTGAAAGAGTGAGGATGTGTTACAGCATCAAAATACATGTACTATACAGTACAAGTATACTTTTGCATTGCCAGAATTTGTGCGATGTGGTATCCTAATGAGATCCAATTTATTTCCATTAGTTTTCCTTATTAAAAAAATGACCACTGTAAAGAGTGTTACTGGGGAGCTTTGTGAGCCAATGATGGACCAAGATGAATCTATTGGACAGCCCTAATTTAAAATATATTTAGTTACCTAGTGACAACAGAAAATTAAGAGGAGATGTTTATATTCTATATATATATATATATATATATATATATATATATATATATATATATATATATATATATATATATATAGTGACAGAGAAGGGGCTCTGCTTGTAAATACTTTGGGTAATGTTTGTGTTTTGGTGGTGGTTGGCAGGGACGGGGTGAGAATGTGGCTGTTCCCAAACGAGGTAATTGGTGTTAATTGGGAACAGCCACAAACTATAAAAAAGAGCTTCTAGCTCCATTAGAGAGAGAGATCACCAGGGAGCTGATCTAAGAAGAGACTGGCTGTATAAAAAATAAAGAAAGGTAAACTGTTTGTTAAAGTGTTTGTTGACAGGTAAACGGCTTAGCCATCCTGTGTGTTAGTCAGGGACCTGTTAAAGTGAAGGTAGGCTCTACGTTTGAGCTAGACTTTTGTTTGGTTTGTTTTTTGTGTTGTGAATTAAAAGTTCTGTGTCTGGGTCTGTGTTTTAAGGGGCCAACGAGCCGACAGCAGAGAGCCAACATTACAATATATATAGTATTCCTGCATACACTTCAATGTATTGCTTCTAGGTAGCATTCTAATCACATGCCTGCAGAGACAATTGAAATGGAAGAATCTTGAGCATAGAGCATGCTAATGTCTCTGAAAAACTGCTGTTGACATTTAGTGACTAATGTATTCTGAATTGAGCTGTATGTCTATGGATCAAGCTTTTGAATGAAGTTCCTTCACTGAAAAATGATCTGTTACAATATTTATGACACGGCATGGCATAGCACCTTGTGGAGTCTGTGACACATCATGTCAAGGCTGTGGTCAGGGAAAACGGTGTATAGTAATGTATATATACAGTACTGACACAAATTATGGAAACGGCAAATGATTTACAGAAAGACTGGGAGTGCAGATTTTATTTTTCCTCATTCAGACCTTACTTATTAAATAGCTCGGTGTCCCTGAATAGGTAATCATCTCTTTACAAATATGCATCTCACATATAGAATGGTCTCCTAGAAATGTTCTCCTTTTTTCTAGGAAACCAGTATATCTGGGGTTGCCTGATAACTTCACTCAGACTAATCACTAAATACCTTGATATCCCTGAAGAGGTAATTGTTGCCACTTTTAAAATATGTTAGATTTAACCAGATTTAATCATCCCCACTTGTATTGCTTACCAAGAAAAAGAAGAGCATTAAAATGCATATTCTTCAAAGAGGAGATGATTATTCTGGCATATCTATAAGTCATTTGTTGTTATCATAATTAGTGTTGGTACTGTATCTAGAACTCAGAAATACTAAAATAAACTACAATTAAATTGTATATAGAACTAGAAATGTTTATATTACATTTATTTTGCTATTTTCAAGTTTATTTGATAATTATGTCAGTTATAAACTAAAGTTAAAGACTTTACTCTACTCTAGGTAATGGACTAGTGTATGCACAATTCCCAGTACCACTCAAGGAAGCTATTTTTTTTTTTTTAAGATTTTACAAATGTAATGTAAATGGTATTTTTACTTTTCACAGATACTTAAGTGATTATAATTGTTGCTCTTTAAAAGCCAAATAGCTTATGATTTCTGCTTCCGAATATACCAAAATGAGACAGGCTTTGATTAAAGCCACTCCTTGCTTATTTAATGACATTCTATTTCACACTCGAAAATTTAAGAAATAAGTGTTCCTTTTAAGAGCTTTGTGTTGTACGCCTAAAATATCAGTTTATTGTGTTACGTGTTCCCATGTGTTGCTACAACTGTTTACATAAGCTGTGTGTATTGTTTTTTATTTTTATTTTACATTTTGACCACTTTTTTAAACTTTTAAATTGCATTCCCGGCCTCAAGATGGGCCTAGCGTAATCGTGGCGGTAGCTGCAAAGCTGCCCTATCCTGTTATTTTGGGTCAAGACTGGCCGTATTTTGACACAATGATTAAGAAAAAGGTAAAGCCAGTCTCTGGGAGCAGTGGGAGAAACTATTGGAAACATTTTCCCACTGTATGCTGATTTGTTCCTTTCCCAATTTCACCCGAGAAAAACAAAAAGAGAGCAAAGGGTTGAAAAATGGGAGGGAATGTCAATGAAACAAGGCTGGGGTTTGGTGGGGGAAGCTTCTTAATCTATCAAGTGTAAGGGAAAGGGGATCAGGACCCAGTGTGACCTGCAGGGCCTGGTTACTGAGGCCCCCAGTGCTGAAGCTACATTAGCTCCGTCGATATTCTGAAATTCTGGGACCGAGACGTGGACCTAGCATTGGAACAAACAAATGTTCCTCTGCTTGCACACATCTGGGGGCAGGTTCAGTCTATCGAGGGGAAAGAAGTAGAGAGCAGTCAGCCGCTTGCATATCCTCATCACATTATTCCCTTATTTGCTCAAGATTCCCCATGTTCGGGCCAGACAAGACTCGAATGAATATTGGCTTGTTTTTATTGGATGGGAGTTTTTAATGTGGTGACGAGATTTGTAGCGGAGTGTCCGGAATTCCAGCAAGTCGCGTCGGGGGGGGGGGGGGGGGGCCCGCCCCGCCCCGCACCGCCCCGCACCGCCCCGCCCCACCCCACCCCACCCTGCCCCGCCCCACCCTGCCCCGCTGGTCCCACTGCCCCTGATCTCGGTTTCCTGTAAATGCATTGCTATGGCTACAGTGGGTGCATTGGGCCAGTCTGACTCTATATATACGCACATTTTGGTAGTGGTGGACTACGCAACCGGATATCCAGAGGCAGTACCATTGAGATCCACTAGTGCCATAGCAATTGCTCGAGAGTTAGTGCAGATTACAGCGAGAGTAGAGATTCCAAAAGAAATCCTCACTGATCACAAAATGAACTTCATGTCACAATGTTTGAAGGAATAATATAAAATATTGCAAATTAAGTCCATTCGAACCTCTGTTAATGATGGGCTAAACTCCTCCCCTACCTGATGTTTGCAGTGAGAGAGGTACCTCGGAGCTCGACCGGGTTCTCCCCCTTTGAGCTGCTGTAGAAGGGTGGGAGGAGCAAATGAAGACTTCCAAAAACATAGTCAAGTATGTAATCATGTTAAGAGACTAGAACTGGTTGGTTGTTTGGCTCAAGAGAATTTAAAACTAGCTCAGCATCGCCAGGAGCAGCAGAACATCAAGCAAGCATAGATTCAAACTTTTTGGCCAGGTGATAAGGTACTGTTGCTACTTCCCACTTAGGCGTCTAAGTTGTATGCTAAGTGGCAGGGGCCATACGAGGTGATACGTAACTATGAAATTAGGCAACCCGCTCGCTGAAATTTAACATATTAATTTGTTAAAACCCTGGAATGAAAGGGAGGCCCTATTCATACCTGGTGACAGTTTAGAAGAGGATTTTGGTCCCACTGTCAGTCCACCAGCTACAACTAACATTCCGATGGAGGAACAGTTACTTCCGGATCAGAAACACAAGCTCTATCAGTTAGTGGAAAGGTTTAATGATGTTTTTCTGACTTGCCCGGTAGAACAAATGTCATTTCACATGCTATTATTACTCCACCAGGCATCAGGGTTCGAGAGAGACCGTACCGGATCTCAGAGAGCTGCAGGGGCCCCGTTCGCAAGGAGGTGGAGGATTTGCTCGGGCTTGGAGTCATTGAACCTTCCCAGAGCGAGTGGTGCAGTCCTATTATGATGGTGGGAAAGAAGGTCGGCGCCACTCGGTTCTGTGTGGATTTTTGAAAGGTTAATGCCATCTGCAAGTTCGATGCATATCCAGTGCCCCGAGTGGATGATCTCCTCGACCGACTGGGTAAGGCGCGGTTGATGTCGACTTTGGACCTGACGAAGGGATACTGGCAAATTCCACTCACTCAGAGCTCGAGAGAGAAAACTGCTTTATTATTATTATTATTATTATTATTATTATTATTATTATTATTATTATTATTATTATTATTTATTTCTTAGCAGACAAACTTATCCAGGGCGACTTACAATCGTAAGCAAATACATTTCAAGTGTTACAATACAAGTAATACAATAAGAGCAAGAAGTACAATAACTTTTGTTCAAGCAAAGTACAAGTGTGACAAACCACAATTCAATAATACAGCAGATAATAGTGATAGTTACATCAGGGTATGATTAAATAGTGATAGTTACATCAGGATATGATTAAATACAAAGTATTACAGGTTAAACACTTGGCAGATTACAGTATTCTGAAATACAGGATTAAATGCAGTAAAATAGGGGCAGATAAGAGCAAAATAGAGCACATTTACATGAAGGGTGATAGTGTCCCAGGATACAAACAGAGGAGTTCTACAGGTGCTCTTTGAAGAGGTGAGTCTTAAGGAGGCGCCGGAATGTGGTCAGGGACTGGGCAGTCCTGACATCTGTAGGAAGGTCATTCCACCACTGCGGAGCAAGGGTGGAGAAGGAGCGGGCTCTGGAGGCAGGGGAGCGTAGCGGAGGTAGAGCTAGTCTTCTAGTGCAGGCGGAGCGGAGAGGTTGAGTGGGGGTGTAGGGAGAGATGAGGGTCTGGAGGTAGCTGGGTGCAGTCTGGTCAAGGCATCTGTAGGCTAGTACAAGAGTCTTGAACTGGATGCGAGCGGTGATCGGGAGCCAGTGGAGCGAGCGGAGTAGTGGAGTAGCGTGGGCGAAGCGAGGCAGAGAGAACACCAGGCGGGCAGCAGAGTTCTGGATGAGCTGGAGCGGATGGGTGGCGGACGCAGGGAGGCCAGCCAGGAGGGAGTTGCAGTAGTCTAGGCGGGAGAGTACCAGGGCCTGGACCAGGAGCTGGGTAGCATAGTTGGTGAGGAAGGGTCGGATTCTTCGGATGTTGCTCAGGAAGAATCGGCAAGTGCATGCCAGAGTGGAGATGTGCTGGGAATAAGAGAGGCAGGGGTCCAGGGTGACTCCAAGGTTCTTAGCTGAGGAAGAGGGAGAGAGTGTGGTAGATTCCAGAGGAACAGAGATAGAGAGATCAGAGGAGGGGTAGGAGGAGGGAAAGAAAAGGAGGTCAGATTTAGAGAGGTTGAGTTTGAGGTGATGCGAGTGCATCCAGGAGGAAATAGCAGACAGACAGGTAGAGATACGGGAGGAGATGGTGGAGTCAGAGGTGGGGAAGGAGAGGAAAATCTGAGCATCATCAGCATAGAAATGGTATGAGAAACCATAGGATGCGATGAGGGGGCCCAGGGAGCGGGTGTAGAGAGAGAACAGGAGAGGACCCAAGACTGACCCTTGGGGGACTCCAGTTAAGAGAGGGTGAGGTGTGGAGGTTGCTCCACGCCAGGTTACCTGGTAAGTGCGGTTGGAGAGGTAGGAGGAGAACCAGGCCAGAGCAGTGCCAGAGATCCCCAGGTCAGCAAGAGATGATAGTAGAATAGAGTGATCAACAGTGTCAAAGGCAGCAGAGAGGTCGAGGAGAATTAGGACAGAGGAGAGAGAGGCAGCTCGGGCACACTTAAGTGAGTTGGTGACAGACAGGAGGGCGGTTTCAGTGGAGTGGGCAGAGCGGAAGCCAGATTGGAGAGGGTCAAGCAGAGAGTGGTTGGACAGGAAAGCAGAGAGCTGGCGGTGTACAGTCCGCTCGAGGGTTTTGGAGAGGAAGGGTAGGAGGGAGACAGGATGGTAGCTCTGGAGGGAGGTGGGGTCGTAGGTTTTTTGAGAAGGGGAGTGATAGAGGCTTTTTTGAAGGCAGAGGGAAAGATACCAGAAGTAGAGAGGTCCCAGATGGCTTGTTCCATTTCCGGACCATGCCCTTCGTGCTGCATGGAGCTCCCGCCACCTTTCAGAGACTGTTGGACCAGGTCTTCGCTCCCCATCATCAGTATGCAGCCGTGTATATTGATGATGTGGTGATTTTTAGCTCCACCTGGAAGGAGCATATTATTAGACTTTCAGTCATCCTACAGTCTCTAAGGGAGACGGGGCTAACAGCCAAGCTGGGCAAGTGTGCATTTGGCAAACAAGAGACCCAATATCTTGGCTACATTATGGGTAATGGCTGGGTAAAGCCGATCACCTCCAAAGTCCAGGCACTGGTGGAGACGGCGATCCTGAGAACCAAGTCACAGGTGAGATCACTACTGGGCCGTTTTATCCCTGAGTATGCCACCATAGTCAATCCCCTTGTAGATCTCACCCGAAAGGCTGCTCCAAAAATAGTTAAATGGACTGGGCAGTGTCAGGGGGCATTTGATATGATTAAGAAGCAACTCTGTCAAGTTCCCGCTCTGATTTCAGCAAAGAGTTCATCCTTCAGACTGATGCCTCCCAGACTGGTCTGGGGGCGGTCCTGTCCCAACAAGTTGACGGGGTAGAACACCCTATGATTTATTTGAGCAAAAAAATGGCTCCTAGGGAGATTAACTACTCTGTCATTGAGAAGGAGTGTTTAGCCATCAAATAAGCTACTCACGCTCTTCGCTTTTACTTATTGGGATGCTCTTTCTCTTTGTCACTGATCATGCTCCTTTAAAGTGGTTCCACACGATGAAGGACAATGATGCCCGGATAACTCGGTGGTACCTGGCATTGCAACCCTTCCACTACACAGTGAATCATCGTGCGGGTAAGGAGCATCAAAATGCTGATTTTTTTTTCAAGGGAGTGGGGACTATTGGGGAATGTAGAATTGGCCAAGTGTTCCTTCATCATCACTCTGAGGGGTGAGATGTGATAAAGAGAGAAAGAGTTGCTGTAAATCTCCCTTCCGATCGGAAAGAGCACCGGGTAAGGTTGGTAGTCCACTTCCTCATAGACGTGTTGCCTCGGCAGTGGGCGGCAACCAGAAGTCGACCATCTTGGAAGTGCGTAACTGCAAATACTCTAAACAACTCCATTGCGATCAGATATGGGCCAGGTAGCTATTGGATAAACCATGGCAACGGGCTGGTTACAGGGAGAAGTTTGGTGGTACAAAGGGAATGCAGTTGCATGAGTATGGCCCCCTTGCGCTGAAACAAGCTATACAGCCTGAGCCTGTATTTGTTGTTTTTGACTTGTTTGTTGTTGCAGAGGAGTGAGACGGAAAACAGGAGCTGCAGCCACGGAGCCAGCTCACAACTGCACTTCACCACATCACTGCACAGAACAGTGGGGCACGGACACTTGGACCACATCCAGCATGACCACAGAGCACAGTTTTGTGCATAGAGGATTGTGGTACGTGAGTGTTATTGTTTGGGACTGCAACCCACCGTGTTGTGCAATGGTATAGGGGTGACCTGCTTTATTTTTGTAATTACTTTTGATTTTATATATTATTAAACACAGAAGTTTTTGGGAGTAAACCCTTGTCACAGGCACACAGTGTAAAAAATACAATAATTAGTACGACTAAAACAGTGTACAATAAAACCACCAGTGAATAAAACAATTAACATTTTGGTCATTTGTGACATTAACACAGAATGCAATGGCAAAAACCTCTGCTACTGTATGTTTGTAACAGGTTGTGTTTGCTTTGTTTACTGGTAAATTAAAGCAGCTTTTTTTTTTTTTTTTTTTTTTTTTTTTAAAAGCTGCTTTAATTTAATCCAGGAGTAAGTTTCTTGGTAGCTTTATACTGTTACACAGGATTTCTATCTCTCAGAAAATGTGCCTCTACACATACTTCAAACCAGAACCTTGCATGTGCTTTTATTGCACAAACCACTCCCCGCAATTTTGCCAAATTCTGAAAACATTCTGAGAGGAATACAACTGTATAAAACTAGAAACAAACATTTTAGAAGTTAAGTTTCTTGCCACTGTTTATGATATTTTCTTAGCATTTCATAGCAAATAGTTCTTCTCAGAACATTTACTTTCCATTTGCTTCAAAATACATACCACAATGTACACATAAATGAGGCAGTCTCACTGTAGGGGTGCCATATAATAGATTTATGTACTGGGTTAGCCATCCTTAATAAGTGAACAGCACCATAAAGGAAGAGACATTTTCTGTTGTAATCATATCAGATATTACACTGGTATGCCACTTTTGTGCAAGTTATTAAAGTATGAACAGAAGACGCTATCCGGAGGGACATATGCAGAGATCTGCATGACCTACTTGGACATCTTTGAAATAAATTGTTTTGAAGGTTCAGAATGCCTTCATAAGCAAAAACATTAATTAAGCTTAAACAAAAGCACAAAATCATTCTATGTGCTGTGGTTTTAACCCCTCAAATCTCAAAGGCTTTGAAATGCATATTGTACTACATGAGAGCCTGCAGTTGATCAAATTAAGTGCTTCATTTCAGTTTGGTTAATTTGGACTAGGGAGGTGTTTTTTGGTAGTTAAATATTTTGTAGGCTTTCCAGGCAAGCCTAAGTTAGGGTCAACTGTGCTTAACACTGCCGCAAGATGTTTGGTTGAGTCAGAAATAATTAATTTGTGGTATGTATGAACTGTTTTTTATGACTGAGACATATTTGAGGAAATTGGCAACATAATTAAAATAAAGTTTTATAACATTACAAAAGTTTTATTAATTTCAGAAAAATTATGTTTGCCACTGCACTTGTTGCTAAACAGGGCCCCTAGCGTCTAACTAGTTATATGTCAGAGATTATTATTTATAATAGTTTTATTCTAATAAAATACACAGTGGATTGAAAACTACAGTAGGTAGAAAGATAAATATGAATAGTAAGCCTGTGGACAAAAGAGTAACAATATAAAAAGAAGTCAGAAAAGAGGTAATTTAATACTGCATAAAGAAACAAATACAAATAGAGATTGCTGATTTGGGTGATTAGGACTTGAACATCTAGTGGCCTTATGAAAAGAAACATTAAGTCTTTTGAAGGAGGTACGGTAAATCACCAGCATAGTCAAAGAATGTCATAATCAATGCACTGTAGTTACCTGCTGGAAATAATCTTTAAACCCCAGACAGAAATGAGCTATGTTTTTCAGTGCTGTAAAGACGTTCTACGTCGTTATCCATTTAGTTACTCTGAGATACGAATGTACCAGCTTTACATCTTCTTTTTTTTTAACGTATTCTCATTTTGTTGATCATTCTGAACATTTCTGTACTGTGGGTGTTGACTAGTGATTGAAAACGAGACATTAGGTGTTTGAATTGAAAGTGATGGTCTCGAGGAGTCGAATGGGTCAAAGTTCAAGTATATTTTCCTCTAGAGGAATTATCACTTTTTGAAGTCAGTGCTGTGGTATTATCACTTTTTTTTCGAATGGCTCAGGATGCAAATATAGCCTTCATCCATGTATTATATAAAATCTTGAAGGCATTCATGCACAGCAAAGCTTTTTTTCAAAAAGAGGTGCTGACCATAAGGCACTTTATATATTAATGTCTCTGCAGAGTTAAAAAACAGTTAACAGCAATGACATATAAGCGATGTATACCAGGGCTTCTCAAACTCGGTCCGGGGACCCCTGTGTCTGCTGGTTTTCATTTCAACAGCTCTCAATTACATAACTATATCCTAAATTGAACTGATCATTTGCTTAATTAGACCTTTTTACTTGTTTTCAGCTCTTAAACAGTTGTAGATTTCAAGTTAGCTGTAACATTGTATAAGTAGCTTGAACTCTGCAAGCCATGCCCTGATTTAGATAACATATTGCAAGAATACAAAGTTAGGTACAGACTTGGTTCTTATTCTTTTTCAAAAAAATCTTTGAAACAAAATGAGGTCGTATACAGTGCAGATGTATGAAGATGTGTGTTTATGGTGCTAATACCAGAATCATTTGTAATTGTGACAAGATAGCGCTGTGGCCCAAAATGTTACCGGCAGGAATTAGAGACTCAGATACAAAAGCTGCAGTCTAAAGTGCACATTTATTAAAAGTAAAAGGCACAAGGGCCAAAACAAAAGGTTTACACAAAAACAATACAAGCTGGGCATTCACCTTCACCCTATAGTTCTCAAAAACTATACACACTCATCTAATGATTTCTGCTCACCTTTATCCAGGAAGACACTCCCCAATTAGCACTCAGTTACCTAATTGGGGAATGGCCACATCTATGATTGTCGCCAGGGATAGGATTTAACCCCATCCCTGACACAGTAATATTTACTATACTTATCTTTTTACACTTTTCCATGTTTTTTGTTTTGTTTTCTTTACCCTGGTATACCAAACATAAACATGTCTAATGGGATTGCCCTGATCACAGCTTTAAACTGATGTAGCATAGACTAAAAGTGTCTCAAGGGGTGTTAATTTGAGGTAGGCAGAGGACCTTGATATTGAATGCATTGTTTAAGTTCATCCCAAACATGCTCAACTGGTTTGCGATCCAGGGTTTGTGGTTGCCATAGAAGATACCTGAAGATTCTGATGTCATGCTCCTCAAACCATTCTTGCACAGTGGATGGGTGCATTATACTCTTCAAAGTCATCGCCCTCACAGTACAACTGTTGGGAGGACTTGATCCTCAGTGACACTTTAAACTACGACATGTGTTCGGACTTTCAGAGTAATAACGCCCCCCTGGGTATACACGCCCCACACTACGGCGATGTCAAATACAATGTGTAGACATTGTAGACATGTCCTGTAGACATGTCCTGATAAAGTGGTCAGACAATGTACAGACGTGCTCAAATTTGTTGGTACCCCTCCACAAAAAACGAAGAATGCACAATTTTCTCTGAAATAACTTGAAACTGACAAAAGTAATTGGTATCCACCATTGCTTATTCCATATTTAATAGAAATCAGACTTTGCTTTTGATTTTTTATTCAACATAATATTGTAAATAATAAAACAAATGAAAATGGCATGGACAAAAATGATGGGACCGCTAACCTAATATTTTGTTGCACAACCTTTAGAGGCAATCACTGCAATCAAACGCATTATTTCAATGAGCTGTAAGGGTACCAACAAATTTGAGCACGTCTGTATATCTACGTACATGTCCCTTCCTCCACCCTTCTCACGCATAACCCTGGCTGGAAACAGTATTTACTTTGTAAGCAGTAAAAGCTTATGTAATTGTATTTTTCATGGAAAGATCCCAGGAGACGATTTTGTTCTACTCTGTCATTGTGCATGGTGTTTGCAATACACTAACTGTTACCAACGTGTGCCAGTTAGAGTACATATGCCACCGGTATGTTGCCTTATTACTCCTGCATCCCAGAAGTAGCTGCTGAATATCGCAGTTTTGAGTGGAGGTTAGTGCCTGATTTTGCACAAGAATTAGGTTTATTTTCTATTTTTAGCGTCTATACTTTGGTTACTAATAGCAGATTACCTTCTCAGTCGTGCTTTTTATTGATGCATTTCTGCACTAGTTTATGACCAGCTGTTGCCACTATACATCTGGAGCACAAATATGTGCTTAAAATAAATATAGGAGAATTCATCCCAAATTAACAAGCTATATTTCAAGTCCCTTGAAAAATAGGCAAAGGATTGCCTGGGTTCTTTGGTATCACATTCCTTATGCCAGAAGCCTTTCGGATATTGTCTCTCCTTTGACATTGATTACAATGGTTTTCATAAGAAAAGAAGAACATTGAGGATATCCTGCCAAGAGAACTGGCAGCAGGCCCTGAAACACTGAAAGTTGTTAGGATTTTTTATGGGAAGTTAAAGTGTAAAGTGTGAAAATACATGTATGGATCATGGGCCATATCCATAGAGGCAAACATAAAACATATGGTTATTTATATGTATGATGAAGATGACTGGACATTAGTATTGAAAAATAACATTTTGCTTCTGAACTACTGTGAGATAATTAAGAGAAAAAAAGATCACTATAATTAGTTTGTTAGTAAAATACAGTACATCCACTGCTACAGCTGTAAATATAAAATTTGTAAATTATAAAATTAGAAATATTTCTCAAAATGTATTTTAATAATTGTTAATTATGAAATCAAAGCATTCAATGTAGAGTATTCTTAACATTAGTTTAATCTTATTTTCAGAATTCAAACAACTTAGTAATAGTGTGTGCAGACTTTGCAGTTAAGAGGAGCATTCCAATTGTCTGCTATTATAATAGCTGCAATAACAATGTTTAGCCACACAGGGTACTATGCGCCCTAGTAACATTAAAAATCAAAGAGTTCTCATTACACCAACACAGTAAAAGGGAATTAATTAATTATTATTTTTGCCCGAAACTTCAAAATGATATACAAGTAAATGAGTTTGTAGATGGTTTTGAAATTTAATGTTTTAAACAATGGGTTGTAAAATGTACCTTCTCTCTAGTGTTGGTAACTTCCTACTGTGATATTTATGGAGCTGGTTTAATCACAGGTTTATATACTGCAATAAAAAATATACATTTATTATTACAAATTGGATGTCAAGCAACACAGTACTTATTCCAGAAAATAATTTGCATTTTAAAAACTTTTCTGAACTTGCTTTACATGAAGCAGAGTACTGATTTTTTATTTTACTTGAACGTTAATATAGTGACATTTTCAAATAGAATGTGACTTAAAAATTACAACGTGAAATGAACCCCTGATGGGTTTTTATGTTACAATGAGATTCTTGTTACTAGAACACAAAAAAGAAAAAAAAAATGTTATACACTTTGACTGTGTCCGTAAATAAATACTGTATTACATAAACTGAATTAGTAAAAGTCGCTAAAATTAAGTAAGCATGGGTCCTTCATGACTTATCCATTGAAATGGTGCAGCATATCTGATAGTGAATACTGTATTGCAGCTACAGGTAGTGGACAAAAAATGGATGCCTATAATTATGGCTAGCATGGCTGTAAGAGGAGACCTCAGTGACTTTGAAAGAGGGGTGATTGTTGGGGCGCGTTTGGCAGGAGCTTCAGTGACCAAGACAGCTCAACTTGTTGATGTTTCATGAGCAACGGTGTCTAAGGTGATGTTGGCATGGAACTCCGAAGGAAAGACATCATCAGCAAAGGGCAACAGTCTGATCAATTGACTGCAAATTTCAACCTGGGGTGCCAAGAATTCCACAGAGCGGGATACCATAGTGGCCCAACACCCTTTTAAGTAACTTTACATTGGTGTTTTTTGTCCACTACCTGTATATTTGCTGTATTTTACAAGGTGGTTTCCCAAAACAGGGTTATAAACATTTCTGTTCATTAAGAACAAATTAGTCGGTCTGAGTAATTACTTTAAAATAATTAAGCATACCGGTTCCAGAGTGGCTCATCCAGTTAAAGCGCTGCTACTGGGAGCGCAGGATGAGTCACACAGCTTGGATGGTGCCGGTTCGTATCCGGGCTGTACAAAGAGGCCGAACTTTGCTGGGGACTCTGAAGGGGGCGTCACATTGGCTCTGACACTCCCGGGGTGGGAGATGGGAAACCAGCAGGGACTTTTTCTCCTCATCACACAACAGCAAACCCTACTGGCCAGATATTGAGCACATTCAGAGTGGATAAAAAGCAGGGCTGATCTCTGAAACCATCTTGGATGCAGGAAAGGCAAAGTTAGTGTAGCAGTCAATATTCTGTAAATAATTGTTTTACCTGGCATATTAATGACGAGATGGACCAATATGAGGAGATTTGGGTCCCATTTCTCCTTCTCTTTGAAACAAATTAAACTATATATATATATATATATATATATATATATATATATATATATATATATATATATATATATATATATATACTGATTGTATACTGATTCTTTTTTTTCTTTGTTTATTCATTGAAACAAACAAACTCAAATTTTAGCTAATATTTTAAACTTTTATGGAAAGGCATACCAGAGTGGCCTTGAATTGAAATCTAAACCAGACACACTATAATGTCTTTTACTCAAATCAAATACCAGTATTTCCTTTCACTATAATCAAATACTATTAAGAAAAGAAACCAAAACTCACACACACGTTTATAAATCTATTGATTTGTTCTCCTTATAATATCCAAGCTAATGCTTTGGTTAAAGAACCGTGTCCCCCCATGCAAGTATGCCAATTCAGATATGTTACGTTTTGGAGAAATGTATCAATCTTTATTGGACTATTTAGCCATATCAGTGATACTAAAGCAAAATCCGATTCACAACATAGGCAACACGAGTCTATCATTTCCCCTTAGTCAGTGAATGTGAAACCTATAATGCTGAAAACCTGTACATGTGCTTTATTTTTATTGACAAATAATCACTAACACTCAACATTAGGAATGGTAAGGTTACAGATCTGTCTGTGGTTGCATTTATTTGTTTAATTTGTTTCATGCTCATGTTGGTTTCAGGTTTTATTGCAATAATTAATCTTCATATTGATTGAAGTATATGATGTGTAACAGCATTTGTCAAAGTCAAAGGAATATAGACACTTTATTAATGATATGTACAATCAATATTTTACCCTTTAAACATCGAAAGATGGACACAAAAACAGTATATAGACATATATATTTAAGGTTTTATCAACTCTTTCGCAACACTGAATATTTGTGCGGTGGATTAGTCTTTCTGTGGTTTGACTGGGTTTTTTGTGTTTCTTTTGTTTATTTTAAATAAATTTACCAGAGATCAGACATACTTTATATTGGAATAATTAGGCAGGTAAAAGGGTGTAAGAACATACCAGCGAATCATATCTATTATATTGTTCTGGGATCCAAACATGCCTTGCTGCTAAATGTGTTGAATGTTATTCAGTTCATTAGTACTGTAACAAATATATATATATATATATATATATATATATATATATATATATATATATATATATATATATATATATATATATTTGACCGGGCTATGTTCAAGCATTCACTACCTCAATTTTAATTTCCCAATTTATAGCGAAGATAAAGTAGGCTTGAGTTAGATCTGTGCTGTTCTCGTCAGTGGGTTGGTTCTTATCAAGCGTAAAGTTTGGTGCATTGCAAACCTATTCAAGTGATAATCTGTGAAGGACCTCTTGAGCCATCTCCTCTGCAGTCTGCTGATAAGACAGCTGTTCCTATGGCTGCCGTCTATCTGCGGATCCCATTCTGCTTTTGATACAAACTAAAGCTTTGTTATTGTGCCATTGGTGCTGACACTTGATTTAAAAAAAAAAAAAAGTTTGATCTCAGAAAAAAAGTTTATGTAATTGATTGACCAATTACTGCCTATGTTACATAATGTCTGTGAATGTTGAAATCAACCTGATACTCTAGCCGTGTTGCTGCTTTCGACTTTGAATCTTTAGTAAAAAGTATTGATTAATACTTACAAGTACTGTATCAGTCAATAATGAAATTGTTCGCTATTGTTTAATCTAATATCTAATTTATAACAGAATCTTATTTCAATATGTTTATTGGCGCCTGGTCTTAACAAAATGTGATTAACTGTTTACGTTTATTAATAAACATTTGTTTTCTACAGTTAGCATCCCAACCATACCCCCAATTTATAAATTAAATATATCATTACTGCAAATACATCTGTTGAAAACACTTTTAATAATATAACATTGTATTTCACTGTAATGTTTATAACCTGAATTGTATTACAATAAAACAAATCTGTATGCTATTCCGTATGACTGTTTTACCTAATATATTTTACTATTAATGAGCATTGTTTGATATAATGTGTTTGAAATTTATGTACGTATATATTAACAGGTGTGATATATGAGCATTGGCTGCGTGACTAGCTGCATGTTATCAATTAGTATATTTTGTCGAGAGAAAGGGTTTATGTTTGAAGATGTTTACTGAAAATAATTAAACTGCGAGAACATCCCTAAATCCCCTGTGTAATGCCCAATGCAACGCTGTTTGTAGCTGTCCGTGGTCCTGAATGCTGATGGAACTGTTCCGGCTCAGTTTATTTCTGTCGAGGCTGAAAATGTTTTAGAATATGTGCCTCACCTTTTAGTTAGATGGCACTTTATAACTAATACACGCAAAACTGTCTATAACTATATACATACAACATCTAAACTTGGGGGCTTTGATATTCAACCATGTGATCTTCAGGACTCCTGCATCTAAACCGGGCTGACTGTAAAGGTGGTTATTGATGAGACAACTTATTTAATGAACTATACTTATATTTTGAAATCACAGGGGAATCCTTTGAGGTGACGATCTGCTTTTTGTGTGACATGCAAGCCAGTCCAATGTTCATGCAAGCTTTTAGATTTTCACCAATGACTGGCTGGGTAAAAACAACTTTACTCCCCGCATTTGTAGTTTTACCACAATCGGTATGCATATGTTACTGCTAGATATTTGATTACTAAATTACCTTTGCTTTTCTAATGTCCATTGTAATCAATTAAGATTACAGCTGAAAAGGGTATCTTAGAATACACTCGAACATTATTGTGTAGCTGGTTTATCAACAGTGCTGCAGTTCAAAACAAAAATGCATTTTCGTCGGTCGGCATCAGCTATTTATATATTAAAACCATTGAATGAAGACAGCTGAGGAAACAAGTTCTCTTCAGTAAAATCTTATTTTCAGCAACCTGCTCATTGAATAATTTATAAACATCAGTCAAGGACACTTTCAAGGTACACCGATTTGAATCCCCGAGTATGTTTGTAAATCATTCATTTGCACCATTTCCTGTGTACATGCAAACAGAGGTGGGCACGGCAGTATCATATAACCAGCTACTACATGTTGTAGAATTCCCTGAAGGACCCAAGCTGCCTTTATTCATAGATGACCTTTGGAGAAAAAAATGTTTCATTGTTAAAATGACTATAGACTAATGCAAACATCTCGGGGGCTCAGAAATGTTAACTTGGTTAATTTAAACCGAATGTCGCAGTTAAGAATTAAAGACACACATATGATTTCGATTACACTTATTTAAACGAGCAAGCACATTTACAACACGAATTGTATGTTTCTAGTGTCTAGCTTCCCACTCGGATACTTCGGACACGCCCTTCATTAGCTCCCGACAGATCGCTTAATTACATTAAGACGATCGCTTTCTTTTCATGGAAATCATTTCATCGGCGTTGTTTTGGTGATATGTGTTTATTTCTATTTTTAGAGCAGATGCAGAAACAAATAATATTCAATCTTATAGGTGCTCTTCTGTCTTAGACTCCACTGCCCGCATCACCATATTATTGCTTATCCTTTCTGTATCAGCTGAGACAGAGTGATCTCCCTGACTTCAACCTCGCTCTAACAGCTCATCTCTTCACTTGGGAAGCTTTGTTTGACACTTCAACCTATATGGATGTGATTCTCAAGATCTATATGATTGACAAAACAACCAAACCAATCGCATTTTGGGGCTGTTGGAGAAGACGAATCCAAAAGTCATCATACAACCAATCGATGGAGTCCTTCATATAAACAGGCTGGATCGATCGATCCCTAGGCGTATACTTCCGCGTACATGCGTGCTCTCAGAATTTGTAATAAGACTGAAAGGATGCTGCACTGTTAGTGCGGAGAGGTATAGCTCTGCTGTGATACGGCCCTATAAATTTACGGGCAGGACCACCTTCCATTTAAAGACAACCTCCTCCTTACTTCAGATCTTACTTAGTGATGTCGCCTGTTTGTACTGTGAACCTGTAGAGAGAGAGAGAGAGGCAGAAGCCGGCTCTTTTTTTTACCTTCTTTGATTCTTCTTTTGTTTCTTCAGTTGTTACCTTTCCCTTTTATGTTAGTATTGTTGTTATTAAGAAACACTAGTGTTTTATTTTTAGTGAATGTTTTTTTTTTCTTATACTTTCTAATTTTTTTGTTTGCGACAATATCAAGTTTACGGAGTCGATCTTGCAAAGGCTTGATGCAAATAGCATTTTTCAGTTGTGTATGAGATTAAGTGGCATTTGTGACTTTAGCTCTCCTAGTAAGGACGTCTTTAACTTTCTATATAAACGGTAAGGACACCTCATTAAATGTTTCTTTGTTTTTATTGCTAGTTAGACATCTACTTTGTAATAAGATGACACTGACTCAAATCTGTAGCCTACATGTATTATATGTTGGCATGTTTAAATTAAACACAATTACATATATGTATTTTTGTGTGATGCTAATACTTCCAGATGAAACAGTTACTTTTGATATGGTATGTAAAAATTCTGCACCAAAGTACAGTATGCATGCATTAACACACTCGTTAGTATAATTGTCACAGCGTGAGACGTACCCTGCATATACAGCAATAGAAACGCGTTAAGGATGCTATAGGTAGTTTTTAGTGATGTTGCATGTGCTGGGAATTGAACCAGTAAGATCAACGGATTGCTTTATTTGAGGCTTTGCTTCCATACACACTGTATAGGGTTTAAAGCGATAGCTTTACAAAAGATAGCAGAATCTGACAAGATTCGATTAATATAAATCTACACAGAGACTGTAGTAATTGTATTATCTTGGTAATATTGACAGACAACTTTCTCAGCTGTTTCAGAGCAGTATTGCAGGAATGAAACAGACATTACAATGGGTGGGTGTGTGTGATACCTTGCAGAAAAGAATAAGTACGTGCCTTCCTACCTAAATGCAAACTCAATGGGAAGGAGCCCGTATCAACATATAGTGACATTGTACCACATTTTCTGGTTTACTATAGGAGTTAGGTTTGAATTGGTGTGGTTACAGTATGTAGAATAACATTGTGTGAATTAGGCAATAGTGGGATTCTTAAAGTATTTGCCATGGTTTGTCTTTCTATTAAGCATAGCTTAAAAACAAAGAAAAGAACATGTACTATTGAGAAAATAACTAATCGGCCTGGTGCATGGATATTTTTGTTAGTTACCTCAGTGACACGTCAGTTTTGTGAAGGGTGCAGCACTACTTCTATAGAGCTACTCTACCCACCTACCGCAGGACAGTAGATTAGAGTTGCGGTAGTTGCTCATTGCAAATAGCCTAATATTACACGTGTGTCTATACATTATATGCCCATTTACTGTAAAATAAATAAATAAATAAATACAAATATCGATGTTAATCTGTGTATGGAGGTTGTACCTTTGTAACGACAAGTGGCAAGTAGCGTGTGTGCATGCAATGAGCAGGGACTGGGTAATGTATTTCTAAATCACCATCGACAAGATAAAGTCCAGACTTCTAAAGTATTTTTTTTTTCTAGGTGTATATAAGCCCTTTTGTGACGTTTTATTATACTGCAATTTGCAACTTAATTTAAACTTCAGAAAACAATTAGAAAACCATTCTTTTTTTTTTTTTC